>NC_092234.1:15298597-15313597 GCF_036320965.1 Panulirus ornatus
GGTGCCTCTGTGAGCGGACACGGATCAGCGCCTGGTGTGCCACAATCGGCACAGGTGGGCACTAATTGGCAGTTACCGTACCATGATTGGTGTAGGTTGAGGGGGTTTACTAATTAGCGTTGTTAGCGAGGTCTTGGGTTATGCCGGCCACTTCTTGCAAAAACTCTCTCTCTCTCTCTCTCTCTCTCTCTCTCTCTCTCTCTCTCTCTCTCTCTCTCTCTCTCTCTCTCTCTCTCTGTGGGCGCTGACACAGAGAAGAGGACACAGAGTGGCCAGAAGCCCTGTATACCTGATTGCTGAATTGTATAACGAGTTAGTTACGTCACAGATGGACTCCTGGCAAATGGCATGTAGTCAGGCTACTGGTGTGGATGTGAACTGGTTCAATAGATGTTGTAATGTCTGGTTGTATGATAATCTGCACCCAGTGCGCTTGACACCTCTCAAACACTGGCCTCCACCTACCTCACTTCACCCCATACCCTCACAGAAAGGCTTCGCCTACTTACTACATCGAGACAATATATATATATATATATATATATATATATATATATATATATATATATATATATATATATATATATATATATCCCTGGGGTTAGGGGAGAAAGAATACTTCCCACGTATTCCCTGCGTGTCGTAGAAGGCGACTAAAAGGGGAGGGAGCGGTTGGCTGGAAATCCTCCCCTCTCTTTTTTTTTTTTTTCCAAAAGAAGGAACAGAGAAGGGGGCCAGGTGAGGATATTCCCTGTGGCCCAGTTCTCTGTTCTTAACGCTACCTCGCTAACGCGGGAAATGGCGAATAGTTTGAAAAAAAAAAAAAAAAAAAAATATATATATATATATATATATATATATATATATATATATATATATATATATATATATATATATATTTCTACAACTCTAAACTACTCCTTACACACCCACCAGACATCCACACCCCTCCGCTCACCCAACCACACGTCAATACACCCACCACACAACTACACCTCCCCACCCCCACACACACACCCACCCCCACACAACAGCGGTGCGATCGGAGGTGAGGAGACAGACACTTCACTCCCTCATACCAGTCACTCTCCCTCACCATCTTGCACTCGTCGTGGCAAACAACCCCAGAGTCTGGGGGGGCCACATTACACAAGCCAGACGCGAGAGACAGACCCGGTAACAAGCTAATTACAGGGATAAGATAACCCTTAACCCCACCAATCTAACTCCAGTGACACTCCTCCTCCCTTCCCCTCCCGTGTGACCTCGACGATAACTGGGGGGGGGGGGTGATAAGGCGGGTCAGGAGATAGCGCCGTGACCCAGAGTGGTTTACTGGTACTTCCTCTATGGGGGTTGGGGGTCATCATGGCCGAACTCAGCCTCGGGTCAGGGGACGACGACTATAGTAAATGGAGGCATTTAAAGCTGTGCTAAAGTGGGTATGTTAAGCTATGTTTGAATGGGGCTTCAAGCTACGTTTAGATGAAGGATTGTGGTAGCGGTAAATGAGGCATGACGCCACGGTTAATGGGGACGTTATGGCCTTGTTTAATGGGGACGTTACAAGTGTGGAGTGACCTGTTACCAGGTGTTCATAAGAGTGACAAGTCCTCAACTATCAGTTATCGTCAACAACTAATTTGTTCAATTTTACGACACTCCACGAGCCTATCTATCTATATGGCTCTCGTTGCTCCAAGGCTGCGCTCCGATCAGAGCAGGGAAATGATGTCCACTGGAAGGAGAAGTTACACCACGGCATTTCTGTACATCATGTCGTCACATGACAAGGTTACAGCCTCGCCGGAAGGCATAACCACTTGCAGGTGGAGTCCGGTAACACCGCAACGATATAACTTATGAATAAAATATTCATTACTATGAGCTAACGTGAGATGCAAATTTTGACAAAACTTAAACAGAATAAAGAAACCTTCACCTAAGTCATAAACAGAACCGAAAACGTCATCTTTGAGTGGCTACTTAAAATGTACATAAAGGTGTGTGTGTGTGTGTGTGTGTGTGTGAGGGGGGGGGGGGGCGTACATGTAGCAGGAGGGAAATCCCTCCATCATCCTAAACGACCCCGGGGGTTTGTAAACAGCAGGAAGACTTGACCCACACACACACACACACACACACACACGAGTCATGTGCAAGATTGATGGGCAAGTGAGAGAGAGACAGATGGAGAGAGAGAGAGAGAGAGAGAGAGAGAGAGAGAGAGAGAGAGAGAGAGAGAGAGAGAGAGAGAGAGAGAGAGAGAGAGAGAGACCTTGGGTGTGGTGGTATGATGGAAGGATACAGTTGACACCAGACACTTGAGGATGAAGGAGGAGGAGGAGGAGGACTGGTCTTGTATGGGTGGGTCACTCCGGCAAGATAAACTCCCACCCGGTTTGACTACTTTGGGGCTGGATGGAGACACACACACTCCCTCTCTCTCTCTCTCTCTCTCTCTCTCTCTCTCTCTCTCCTCTATACGTAGAGAAAAGTAAGGTCCTCACAAACCAGGTCACGGCGCGACCACGAAGGGGACGCACGACCCTTGGGAGAGACGACGACGCGATGTCGTCCAGGTTCACGCCAGCAGGCATCGTGCTCCAGGGTCGCGTGCGTCGACGAGTGTGGTCAACGTGGCCCGTGCGAACACCACGGCCGCCCGCTAACTGCAGCGCACAGGAACAGCGCATGAAATTGAAGGTCCAAATACGCAGCCGCCGACGCCCGCCGCACCATTCCATCATCAGCGTCTGGCTCGGTGTGGGGGGTTGGGGGGTTTGAGGACGACCCTTGTTTCCTGCCCTGACACCGTCCACCTTCCCCTGGCCCGCGCACACTGACCCTCCTCCTCTGACGACCTGGGTTGGCCACGGGAGCCTTCCAAGGTCCAGCCCTGGTACGTGCAGAAGCTTTCCAAGACCCATCGTTGGCACAGAGACCTTCCAAGAGCCATTGTTGGCACAGAGACCTTCCAAGACTCATTGTTAGCACAGAGACCTTCCAAGACTCATCGTTGGCACAGAGACCTTCCAAGACCCATTGTTGGCACAGAGACCTTCCAAGACCCACTGTTGGCACAGAGACCTTCCAAGACCCATTGTTAGCACAGAGACCTTCCAAGACCCATCGTTGGCACAGAGACCTTCCAAGAGCCATTGTTGGCACAGAGACCTTCCAAGACTCATTGTTAGCACAGAGACCTTCCAAGACTCATCGTTGGCACAGAGACCTTCCAAGACCCATTGTTGGCACAGAGACCTTCCAAGACCCACTGTTGGCACAGAGACCTTCCAAGACCCATTGTTAGCACAGAGACCTTCCAAGACCCATCGTTGGCACAGAGACCTTCCAAGACTCATTGTTCGCACAGAGACCTTCCAAGACTCATCGTTGGTACAGAGACCTTCCAAGACCCATGAGAGGCCTTCTAAAACCCCAGAACACAAGTCTTGAAGGCTTCCAGGATTCCGAGAGTAAACCTCATCTCAGACATGGAGTATGGAAGCCCATAAGACCTTCCAAAAGGTGTCGGGGAGGCGAATGACTTCCCTCAAACGTCTGTGGTGGAGGAAGAGATTCCAGGAGATAGGTACAGACCACATCCAGACATGAGAGAGAACGCTCTGGGTCTTTGGGAAAGCAAGAGTTTCTTTTTCCAGTATCCAGGCATGACATGGAATGACTGAAGTTCTTCTCATAGGGAGCCAGGCATCTTCCAGAGTTCATGAGAGCAAAGAGGCCGCAATGGAAGTATACTGTAACGTGCCATAGGGTTGCGGCACTGGAAGACTTCCACGCACACGCACTTTCCAGTCTTTCCAGGAGGAGGCGTCTTCCAGGAGCCCCCAACACACCTTTTTCTACCGTTCCACATCAGACGAGTGCTGACCCACATCACACGTCCGCCTGAGCACACGCTTAAAACATCTTCCAGCCTCAACACCCAAGACGAAGACAGACCAAAGATAAGGAATGGAAAGAGAGAGAGAGAGAGAGAGAGAGAGAGAGAGAGAGAGAGAGAGAGAGAGAGAGAGAGAGAGAGAGAGAGAGAGAGAGAGGTTAGGTGTGTGTGTGTGTGTGTGTGTGTGTGTGTGTGTGTGTGTTGGGGCCCTCCCCGGGGGTAGGGAGAGCGGCATGGCGCCAGACTACACCACCACCCAACACATATAAGGCGACACATCTACACCTTTGTACACGCCGCTCTCTTCTCTCACCCCTCGCCCCGCTACACCATCCCCCGTCCCTTATCTACACCACCCCCCCCACACCTGTACCCTCTCCACCACACCCTCTCTACCCACAACACCCTCTCTAACTACAGCCAGCCCTTCCCTTAACTAGGTATGTATCGCGTTGCAAAACCAACAAGTGTACGCACGGCCACTTCTCATCTGATTTACTCGACTCTCTCTGTCATAGTGTTTGCTGTGTCCCTGCACGGGGCGAGGTAGCGTCCACAACAGACGACTGAGCCTTGGAGGTAATACACGCCTTACTCCTCACTTGGCTCTTTACCACCTCCCATTTCCTTTACTCTCAGGGATGCTTCATATATTTCTCTCTCTCTCTCTCTCTCTCTCTCTCTCTCTCTCTCTCTCTCTCTCTCTCTCTCTCTCTCTCTCTCTCAATATCTATCTATCTATCTATCTATCTATCTATCTATCTATCTATATATATATAATGGCCCCAAGCAGTCACTCATGAGAGATTCAACACATCCAGAGAGCAGCGAGTGGTGAGGTGTGGGTGTGGGTGTGGGTGTGGGTGTGTGGGGTCAACGACCCACCACGCGTTACCCCACAGTCAATGACCAGATGTGTCTGGCAGCGAGACGAGCTGATCCAACGCAGGTGCTCACACTGTGATCACTGGGACTCGATACTCTATATATGGAGGTGGGGGCCTGGCTACAGTGTACCTCGGCTGAAGCATAATTGCTTATCCTTCCAAGAGAGGTGTGGTCGGTTTACATGGAATGATTCACCGATTACGGGGCAGTTGACACCAGCAACACAAGATACATACATATGTATATGAACTGACACACACACACACCCACACACCTCACGTATGTGAGGAACATCACCTGCTACTTCCTAAGTTATGTACAGTGTTCACATGTATTTTCCCCCAACGTGACATCTGTTTGCTGTCCCTCGTCTTACAGCAGTGATGTCTGTACTTGTGATGTCTTCCCACCCGTGTCCACCTACCATCCTCCATGTACTGTACCCACTGTATGTTCTATACTGGCCTCCACCTACGCACCACTACATACGTGCCCTTCACCCATACTCTCACTGAAATGCCGCCTCGTCTGTGTATATCCTGACAATGAACGTTTCAAAACTAAGACATCCTCCACACTTCAGTGTCGCCAGATTACCTTACAACTTTACTTATAACATTACTCATCAGAATACGTATGATTAATATAGCAAATAAGATTATCACTCAACACAATACGCAATACGCAGAATACGTATGATTAACATAGCAAATAAGATTATCACTCAACACAATACGCAATACGCAGAATACCGTTTAACCAGAGACCCGGGTCGTGAGAACGTCCACTTATGTGCTGGTTGGAAGAAAGACTCTCACACACATGGCCAGGTACTTATAATCCCCAGAGATGTCGAGGCTATGTATACAGTCTGTATATCACAAGCCCCCAGAGAATGGACAATATAGAGTCTATACATCACCGGCCCCCAGAGAATGGAGGCTATAAATACAGTCTATACATCACCGGCCCCCAGAGAATGGAGGCTATAAATACAGTCTATACATCACCGGCCCCCAGAGAATGGAGGCTATAAATACAGTCTATACATCACCGGCCCCCAGAGAATGGAGGCTATAAATACAGTCTATACATCACCGGCCCCCAGAGAATGGAGGCTATAAATAGAGTCTATACATCACCGGCCCCCAGAGAATGGAGGCTATAAATAGAGTCTATATATCATCGGCCCCCAGAGAATGGAGGCTATATAAACAGTATATATATCACCGGCCCCCAGAGAATGGAGGCTATATATACAGTCTATATATCACCGGCCCCCAGAGAATGGAGGCTATAAATAGAGTCTATACATCACCGGCCCCCAGAGAATGGAGGCTATAACTAGAGTCTATATATCATCGGCCCCCAGAGAATGGAGGCTATATAAACAGTATATATATCACCGGCCCCCAGAGAATGGAGGCTATATATACAGTCTATATATCACCGGCCCCCAGAGAATGGAGGCTATAAATAGAGTCTATATATCATCGGCCCCCAGAGAATGGAGGCTATAAATACAGTCTATATACCACAAGCCCCCAGAGAACAGAGGCTATATATAATCTATATATATATATCACCGGCCCCCAGAGAATGGAGGCTATAAATACAGTCTATATATCACTGGCCCCCAGAGAATGGAGGCTATAAATACAGTCTATACATCACCGACGTCTATATTCATAGCATTTATAGACTATATTCCAATATCACATAATCATATGTGGTATAGGCCCACTTGACCTCTGAACACGACGGGATGACCCTTGGACAGTCGTGCCGGAGAGGTCAATTTACCTTGGTCGTACTGAAGTGATTATAGTAACAACTCCTAGACACTTACCTGTCATCAATATCCACTTACCTGTCATCAATATCCACTTACCTGTCATCAATAACCACTTACCTGTCATCAATATCCACTTACCTGTCATCAATGTCCACTTACCTGTCATCAATATCCACTTACCTGTCATCAATGTCCACTTACCTGTCATCAATATCCACTTACCTGTCATCAATGTCCACTTACCTGTCATCAATATCCACTTACCTGTCATCAATATCCACTTACCTGTCATCAATATCCACTTACCTGTCATCAATAACCACTTATCTGTCATCAATATCCACTTACCTGTCATCAATGTCCACTTACCTGTCATCAATATCCACTTACCTGTCATCAATGTCCACTTACCTGTCATCAATATCCACTTACCTGTCATCAATGTCCACTTACCTGTCATCAATATCCACTTACCTGTCATCAATATCCACTTACCTGTCATCAATATCCACTTACCTGTCATCAATATCCACTTACCTGTCATCAATAACCACTTATCTGTCATCAATATCCACTTACCTGTCATCAATATCCACTTACCTGTCATCAATATCCACTTACCTGTCATCAATAACCACTTACCTGTCATCAATATCCACTTACCTGTCATCAATATCCACTTACCTGTCATCAATAACAATTACCTGTCATCAATATCCACTTACCTGTCATCAATATCCACTTACCTGTCATCAATATCCACTTACCTGTCATCAATATCTGCAGCCATGACTGAAGAAATCATCAAGAGTAAAACGAAAATGACAATGGAAAATACAGACATCTGTCATTAACCCAATCTCGACCGTGTGGGAGTGACCCCCCACATACATCTACTAACCATCAGTGAGCCGTCATCAATAACTAAACTACCATTACTGATACGGTTATCAATGATAATAATAACCCAGTTATCACTGATAATAATAACCCAGTTATCACTGATAATAATAACCCAGTTATATCATCAGTAAGGCGAGGGAAGATGCTGTCTGGATCGTGTGGCACGAGACGACACAGGTGCACATGTGTGTGTGTGTGTGTGTGTGTGATTCTTACCTTGCCAGTAGTAGCTGCCAGCTGCACCAACGTACACTCTGTTGCCATTCTGTTGACACAAGAGAGAGAGAGAGAGATAGTTAGTGCTGACGTGAGAGAGGTAGCTAGTGCTGACGTGAGAGAGGTAGCTAGTGCTGACGTGAGAGAGGTAGTTAGTGCTGACGTGAGAGAGGTAGTTAGTGCTGACGTGAGAGAGGTAGTTAGTGCTGACGTGAGAGAGGTAGTTAGTGCTGACGTGAGAGAGGTAGTTAGTGCTGACGTGAGAGAGGTAGTTAGTGCTGACGTGAGAGAGGTAGTTAGTGCTAACGTGAGAGAGGTAGTTAGTGCTGACGTGAGAGAGGTAGTTAGTGCTGACGTGAGAGAGGTAGCTAGTGCTGACGTGAGAGAGGTAGTTAGTGCTGACGTGAGAGAGGTAGTTAGTGCTGACGTGAGAGAGGTAGTTAGTGCTGACGTGAGAGAGGTAGTTAGTGCTGACGTGAGAGAGGTAGTTAGTGCTGACGTGAGAGAGGTAGTTAGTGCTGACGTGAGAGAGGTAGTTAGTGCTGACGTGAGAGAGGTAGTTAGTGCTAACGTGAGAGAGGTAGTTAGTGCTGACGTGAGAGAGGTAGTTAGTGCTAACGTGAGAGAGGTAGTTAGTGCTGACGTGAGAGAGGTAGTTAGTGCTGACGTGAGAGAGGTAGTTAGTGCTGACGTGAGAGAGGTAGTTAGTGCTAACGTGAGAGAGGTAGTTAGTGCTGACGTGAGAGAGGTAGTTAGTGCTAACGTGAGAGAGGTAGTTAGTGCTAACGTGAGAGAGGTAGTTAGTGCTAACGTGAGAGAGGTAGTTAGTGCTAACGTGAGAGAGGTAGTTAGTGCTAACGTGAGAGAGGTAGTTAGTGCTGACGTGAGAGAGGTAGTTAGTGCTGACGTGAGAGAGGTAGTTAGTGCTGACGTGAGAGAGGTAGTTAGTGCTGACGTGAGAGAGGTAGTTAGTGCTGACGTGAGAGAGGTAGTTAGTGCTAACGTGAGAGAGGTAGTTAGTGCTGACGTGAGAGAGGTAGTTAGTGCTAACGTGAGAGAGGTAGTTAGTGCTGACGTGAGAGAGGTAGTTAGTGCTGACGTGAGAGAGGTAGTTAGTGCTGACGTGAGAGAGGTAGTTAGTGCTAACGTGAGAGAGGTAGTTAGTGCTGACGTGAGAGAGGTAGTTAGTGCTAACGTGAGAGAGGTAGTTAGTGCTAACGTGAGAGAGGTAGTTAGTGCTAACGTGAGAGAGGTAGTTAGTGCTAACGTGAGAGAGGTAGTTAGTGCTAACGTGAGAGAGGTAGTTAGTGCTGACGTGAGAGAGGTAGTTAGTGCTAACGTGAGAGAGGTAGTTAGTGCTAACGTGAGAGAGGTAGTTAGTGCTAACGTGAGAGAGGTAGTTAGTGCTAACGTGAGAGAGGTAGTTAGTGCTGACGTGAGAGAGGTAGTTAGTGCTAACGTGAGAGAGGTAGTTAGTGCTGACGTGAGAGAGGTAGTTAGTGCTGACGTGAGAGAGGTAGTTAGTGCTGACGTGAGAGAGGTAGTTAGTGCTGACGTGAGAGAGGTAGTTAGTGCTGACGTGAGAGAGGAGAGGTAGTTAGTGCTGACATGAGAGAGGTAGTTAGTGCTGACATGAGAATCTAAAAATCACCAATTTTTTTGGGGTATTATTCGCCAATAAAACTTCCTCGTGATGAATCCAAAAGTTTTTCGAGTATTCAAACTTCATAATATGATTTCGAATGAAACTACACAATTTTCCGTATGCTATAAAATCATATAAACTACTTAGACTACTACTTAGACCTGCATTAATATCTATCTATATATATATATATATATATATATATATATATATATATATATATATATATATATATATATATAAACTTTTTATATGTATTCGCCATTTCCCGCATTGCGAGGTAGCGTAAGGAACAGATGACTGAGCCTTCTTTTGGCTATGTAAAACAGGAGGGGAGGATTTCCAGCCCCCACGCTCCCTCCCCTTTCGGTCGCCTCGTACTACACGCAGGGAATACGTGTTAGGCATTCTTTCTGCCCTATCCCCAGGGATAATATATATAAATATATATAATATACATCACAATCAGAGTCAGAAGTGGACTAAGGAGCAAGAGGAGTGTGTGTGTGTGTGTGTGTGTGTGGTGCAGGACCTACCTGGGTGAGGGCGGTGCCGAAGCCGGCCTGGCAGGATCCCTGGCGATGGTAGCCCCAGGCAGCTGTGGGACCAGAGGAACACATGAGAGTTAGTACAGCAGTGTGTGTGTGGCTTTACTGAGAGGCATCTGTCACAACACTGGCCTCCTGTGGTGTTCCCTGGCTCTATATACTGCTGGGGGAGTGACTTGACTGGTGGGGGAGTGACTTGACTGCTGGGGGAGTGACTTGACTGGTGGGGGAGGACCTCACTATACTGCTGGGGGAGGACCTTACTATACTGCTGGGGGAGGACCTCACTATACTGCTGGGGGAGTGACTTGACTGGTGGGGGAGGACCTTACTATACTGCTGGGGGAGTGACTTGACTGAGAGGGACGCTAATATCCTGATGGAGGGAGGGCAGTATACTGATGTGGGGGCACTGGTATACTGACACCACAGGGGAGAATCTAAGCTATGTGATACACGACTAAATAAATACAATGCCATGGTACTCACAAACCTGAATATATATATATATATATATATATATATATATATATATATATATATATATATATATATATATATATATATATATACACACACAACAATATATACCACAAATAGATACGCCTTATCCTACACACATACGCCATGGATACCGAAAGATACGGTTTTTACAAGCAGGATATGTTCTGACAATACGCAACTCTATTACATCATACTCCACAAGACTAAAAATATAATGACTATAAGTATGTCATATCAAACATACTACTACTTCTACTACGTACACATACTTACAATTATGTAATCATAAGATATGGATCACAGTACACATAATGACAAATACACAATGAACAATCATCCACAAAATTTCGATTTTTAACATGTTAACATCATCTCATCACATTGTGAGGCAACCATCTTGAACCAGCTCCCGTACGGATATTAACATATTTAACATCACAACCAGACATCCTAACCTCCACATACCGAGGCGTGCGTCACAAACTCAACACCTTCTTCTTAGACAGAGAAAATCATAAATAGAGAAGACAATAATAAAACATATATACATGTAAATGTACAAACAACGGAAGATACACATATACACACAATGCTACGTATTAACGCAAACAAGGCAAACAAATGTGAAAAACAAAACCCCATCCAAGCTTAACATACAAACGTACGAAATGAAATATATAAGAATGAAAGCAATACAGAAAACGTAAGGGCCAAAAACCCAACACAAACGTAAACACACACACACAGTCTCAAACACGAGGCCCACTGAGCCGGCCAGAGACACGAACGATCATTACGGGAGTATGAGATGATGGTAATTTGCGCTAATGACACACTGACGACCATCATGACCCACGAGGAGCGGCTGATCACTAAGGTAAACCCAACAGCGAATATTAAGGATCAATCAAAGGCTGGCGAAGCATTACGATCAAACATACAGACAAGATGTGATGATGATGATCCATGACTTTACGGTAATCACACGGGTAATTAATATCTAAGACCCAGCTTGATGAAACTAAGAAGCCTGACGACCATCAGGGCCAGACAGGAGATCCCCCCAAAAAGCTTGGGTAAGCTGAGGACGACGTAAGCTTTCCTCCCTAATCCGTATATACTTACTGTTTCGCAGTAACGGTATGTCCAGACCCCGGCCCCTGGAAGGGGATGCTAAGCCAGCTGTCAAGATAACAACTCTCAGATAATAATAATAATAATAATGATAATAATAATTATAATAATTCTTATTATAATTGCATTGATAATAATAACTTGGTTCCCGACGCGACCCCTGGTACACGAGGCCAGAGGTTGTCAGGAGGAAATCCACAGCCCATGGTAACCTACGATGGTTCGAAAGAAACAGTTATCAAAACGGCCCACCCTTGAGTTGCCGATGGCCACGCAGTAACCACGTGACGCAGCAGCTTGCCGAGTATTGCGAGGCCTAGCTAGTGGTGGGTGGGGGGGGCACACAAGCAGCCACCTCTCGGGAGCAAAAACCAAAGTAATACCTACAGAAGAAGGAAAGTGAACCAGCATTACGGCGTAGGTGAAGGGGGTCAAATTTTGACGTTAGCCTGGGACCGCTTTCGACTCACCTCTGTCATGTGAGGATGCAGAGACAGAGCCACCCATCATACATAGACGGATCAATCCTTTGTATAAACGGAGCAACTGTTCGGGGGGATCCACATCTAAACAGGTTCCCAGTTTCTTGAGAGCCAGACTCAGCTATTTCCGTAATGTCGGGTTTCCAAATCAGAGTGAACGTTAAAAATCATATGGCTCACACTTTATGCACTTAATGAACATTACATGACGAACAGTTCCAGTCATACTGTAGTTGACATACCTCACTGCCAGACCCAAGATGGTATTTACGTGTGTAGCTGGGCACTTGTCCATGGATTGCTTATTGACGTTCACAATGATAGCTATTGGACTGTCCTTACGTCTGACTATAAGAGCTCTGATTGGTACAAGCAGAGTGAGGTGACGAATGCTGTGTGTGTGTGTGTGTGTGTGTCTGTGTGTGTGTGTGTTGGGTTATCGAAGCCTTGATCTCCACAAAACACGACGGTATCACCAGCTCTGGAAGATGCCTGAATAATCATGTCATTTCTCAGAAATGTCACGAAAAAAGAAATAGGAAGAAAAAAAAACCGACCGATTTGTCCTCTGTTTATGCATATCTTGACAGTAAATCTTTTTAAGAACCTAATACTACAATCATTACCTATTAGTATTCATACACACTCCTATACTAATTTTCCATAATATATATATATTAAAGTACTACTACTAATACTAATCCATCATCAGGTATAAACGTCCAGGAAATGTGAGTATCATGGGAGTGTGGAGGAGGGAGGTGCGAGTGTCAACACTCCATCACCACCTACCTCATCACCCACGCTCTCCCCTTGCCCCCTAGCGGCCTCACTCCCCCTTAATGTAAACAGACAGGCGGTGGGGGAGGAGGCGGCCGGCCACACTCGGGTACGACGGAAAACCACGGGCAGACGGTAGACGTGGGTGCATAAGGCAACACGAAATGACAAGAGTTCGCACGAGGAAACGGAATGTAAATACTCGTAAAAGCGTTAAGACGGCACGATTATATCGCATCGACGACACTACGGAGATAAGAAAATAGATATATGGGTAAAGGATGGAGAGGGAAGGAGGTCACAAGAGAGAGGATGAATCTATTCAACAGAAACATTTAGTCAACGGTTGCTAGGGGAGAGAGAGAGAGAGAGAGAGAGAGAGAGAGAGAGAGAGAGAGAGAGAGAGAGAGAGAGAGAGAGAGAGAGAGAGAGAGAGAGACGCGACACAACAGAAAATGTGAACGCGAGACAAGCGCGTCGAGAAAACTGCGGAAAGATAAACAAACTGAAGTGGATACGGGACAACGGGGCTCGAGAGAGGGAGGGAGATCAGAAGGCCAAGGGTCAACTGGCCTCCACTTGGGCAATATGGAGTGGCAATACTGTTTTTATTCCCCTTCCCACTAAGCCTTCCCCTCCCCCCATCCCAGCCCCACTCTCTTCTCCTCCCAATAAGGGTAAACATAAACAATATATCTCCTCAAGTTATCGTTTTATTATATATATAAACATCAGGCCTCGGGACTCGCTGGGAAGGAGGCTGGGAGAGGCACTGGTGGGGTCTGTACTGAGGTGGGTAGGTGAGGAATAATAATAATAATAATAATAATTATAAATATAATAGGAGGAGGAAGAGGCCGACCTTGCGAAGTGAAAACATATGAAACATGGACACTG
Organism: Panulirus ornatus; assembly: GCF_036320965.1. Taxonomy (NCBI): domain Eukaryota; kingdom Metazoa; phylum Arthropoda; class Malacostraca; order Decapoda; family Palinuridae; genus Panulirus; species Panulirus ornatus. Next base: position 15,312,297 of record NC_092234.1, read on the forward strand.
GGGCCATGAACTAAAGACTTTAAAGTCTTTCTACAAACAAGTGTGGGGGTGGCAGTTTGCGATGGCTGACGACCTTCACAACGGGCGTACATGGACCGTGGCCTTGCTAAGGTCTGCACGCGCTCAGATGGACTCGATGAGGCAGTGGTGCCGAACTTGCCCACCGGGGACTAGGGATCTGAGGTTGCGGGAGGTGACGGTGGCGTGGTGGCTGGTGGCGGTACCTTCCCTCAGTGATGACGTTCTACACATGGTGGGTGTGGACGAACGAGGGGGTGCAGGGTTGAGACGAGGGTGTGTATGGGAGTACATCAGTGTACTGGGTGAGGGGAGGGTGTACCGGGAGGAAGAGGAGGAAACTGGGTTAAAGGGAGTACAGGAGGTGAGTCACATCCATCAGGGAGATAAGGACGAGTGCAACTCAGGCGGGCGATGCGTCGGTCTTCCCTTGATGCCCCGCACCAGTCCCTCCCTCACTGCAACCTCACACCCCACATGGGGCAGGCCAACACAACCAAGTAAGACTTATATATAATATATCCCTAGGGATGGGGGAGAAAGAATACTTCCCACGTATTCCCTGCGTGTCGTAGAAGGCGACTAAAGGGAAGGAAGCGGGGGACTGGAAATCCACCCCTCCAGTTTTTACTTTTCCGAAAGGCGGAACAGAGAAGAGGGCCCAGCGAGGATTTTCCCCTCTTAGGCTCAGTTCTCTCTTCTTAACGCTACATCGTTAACGCAGGAAATGGCGAATATGTATGGAATGAAGACATAATCACATAATGCCCTCGTACAGCAGGGATTCGATCCTCGCTACATGTGCTCACATTTCCCAGTGAGTAATGCGAGCCTGACGGTATATGATCGATCTAGACCTCCGCGGCTCACTGACGTGACACAAATGGTATACGATTACTAGTGATCGAATAGTCATTTCCCTATTATGGGCAACATAGCGAGGTGGTCGGTGTACCCAGCTACCACCCAAATGGTACAAGGTTCGAATCCATGCTTTTGGAGGGCATTATGTGTTCTTTGTAAGTGCGCGTTTATATATATATATATATATATATATATACTCTCATAGGTGTTCGCTATTTCCCGCGTGAGCAAGGAAGCGCCAGGGAAAGATGAATGAGCCATTGGGCCTTCTCGCTTCAATGGAGTCCATATTTCCCTAAATTAGTGTGGCCGCCTGGTATCTACTACAGCTGCATTAAAGGGTGGGGGAAGGGAGGCGGCTTGCATATTAATGATAATAATAATATGCAAATTAATTATCGTATTAATGACTCACTAGC
>NC_092234.1:15316097-15338597 GCF_036320965.1 Panulirus ornatus
ATCCCCTTCCTCTGCACTGGGATCCCCTTCCTCTGCACTAGGATCCCCTTCCTCTGCACTAGGATCCCCTTCCTCTGCACTAGGATCCCCTTCCTCTACACTGGGATCCCCTTCCTCTGCACTGGGATCCCCTTCCTCTACACTGGGATCCCCTTCCTCTACACTGGGATCCCCTTCCTCTACACTGGGATCCCCTTCCTCTGCACTGGGATCCCCTTCCTCTACACTGGGATCCCCTTCCTCTACACTGGGATCCCCTTCCTCTGCACTGGGATCCCCTTCCTCTGCACTGGGATCCCCTTCCTCTACACTGGGATCCCCTTCCTCTACACTGGGATCCCCTTCCTCTACACTGGGATCCCCTTCCTCTACACTGGGATCCCCTTCCTCTGCACTGGGATCCCCTTCCTCTACACTGGGATCCCCTTCCTCTGCACTGGGATCCCCTTTCTCTGCACTGGGATCCCCTTCCTCTACACTGGGATCCCCTTCCTCTGCACTGGGATCCCCTTCCTCTGCACTGGGATCCCCTTCCTCTACACTGGGATCCCCTTCCTCTGCACTGGGATCCCCTTCCTCTACACTGGGATCCCCTTTCTCTGCACTGGGATCCCCTTCCTCTACACTGGGATCCCCTTCCTCTACACTGGGATCCCCTTCCTCTACACTGGGATCCCCTTCCTCTGCACTGGGATCCCCTTCCTCTGCACTGGGATCCCTTCCTCTGCACTGGGATCCCCTTCCTCTGCACTGGGATCCCCTTCCTCTACACTAGGATCCCCTTCCTCTGCACTGGGATCCCCTTCCTCTGCACTAGGATCCCCTTTCTCTATCAAGGAATGAAATATTGATGAAACTGAAGTGAATAAACCACCTCTGTATGTGCCACTCCTGTCCATACAACTCGCTAGACCTCAGCAGAACACGGCACTACACTCAAATCTACTGCCGTAAGTAATGACACCAGAATGAATTCGACTCAAATGTGACTTTACTGTATCGTAACAACCAGACGAACGCTTCGTCGTAAAATAAAGGGGTTTCCCCTGACGTATATGATCAATACATCACTATGCCCTAGGTTTGCAGAGGCTCATCTCTATCCCCGTGGCCCTAGGTAGGTAGGTGGGAGAGGGGAAGAGGGACAGACCCCGCAACTGAGGTACGACCCTTGAGTGTATGATGATGATGAGGAGGGATTGGCCCTTTAACCCGAGCTTAAGGGTCAGGTTAATATAAGGGCCAGGTCACTACACGCGAGGGTCGCGCCTTCCTCCTTACCGTTCGTCTTCGACCAAGACAGACCAAGCCAACGTGTGCTTTATGAACAACGTGATGAGAACGTTCAGTGGGTGGTGCTGGTACCCACTGGGCTGGGCCAAGCCAAGGGAAGTCCCAGTGACGGATACTCAGTGGCTCAGGCGCCAGATAGAAACCACTGTGATCAATGTACGCGTCAGTTACGTACGCCATTTTTCACAACAGCCTTAAATACACTATGGTCTATGATGGTATACAGTATAATACAATATACAATGTGACATAACAATAGTTCCATTGGTGTACTTCAAGTGCTGTCTACCGGTCTAGATATATGTATAATAAAGTCTATCTATCTATCTATCTATCATTAACGACACCATTACGTCTCCAGATTTGGGGTCCCGAACCCCACAGACTGGGGAGGGGCGTGGACGTCCGGCTCCCCGTAAACATTTCCTATATATATATATATATATATATATATATATATATATATATATATATATATATATATGCAAGCGTGAAAAGTCACCTTCAAAGGGAATGTATATTACTTGAGTCGAATCTCGTCGGAAAACCTCTCGCTCCATATGAGCGTTCATCCTTACCCTGCTACTGAACGAAGCGCAGCCTTGAAACAGCGGGGAAACCCCCCCCCCCCTGGAAAGGAGGTTAACACACGTGGTACCATAATACACACGTGGTCGACTTCAGTGGAGTCCAGTGACCATGTCAACACCGTGGGTGTAGTACGCCACACACGGTAGGTTAATTTCCCCCTCTGTAACGACCCGACCCTCACCCCCTCACCCCTCACCCCGACCCCTCACTCCTTGTGCTGATTACGGCCCAGGGTGAGGAGGGCCGGGGGAAGGGGGGGTTAGACGGATGGCGGGAGGGGAAGGGAAAAAAATGAGTAAATGGGGAAAAAAGGAATGGCATGAGGTAGGGGGAAAAGAGGGTGGGGGGGATGGATGGAAGAAGACGGAGGAGGAGGGGATAAAAAAGGAAGAAAACGTGATGGAGGAAACACGAGGGAGAAAACGAGGAAGAGTTGGGGGAAGGGAGGCAGGTGGCAGGGAGATAACGAGGCTGACGGGGTAAAAACCTGCCCCACATATCCATACAACAGAAGGGAGGGAGAGAGTGGGTGAGGGAGGCAGGGAGGGAGTGAGGGAGGCAGGAAGGGAGTGAGTGAGAGTGAGTGAGGGAGGTAGGGAAGGAGGGAGTGAGTGAAAGTGAGTGAGGTAGGGAGGTAGGGAGTGAGTGTGAGTGAGGGAGGTAGGGAGCGAGTGAGTGTGAGTGAGGGAGGGAGAGAGTGAGTTAGGGAGACAGGGAGGGAGAGAGTGAGAGTGAGTGAGGGAGGGTGGTGAGGGAGGTCATGACATGGGAGGAGAACCAGTCCAGGTCAAGGGCAGTGGCCCGCCCTTCCCGGCCACCGGGAAAAACTGTAATTAACCCCGCATGCGGAAGTGGCCCGGCTGGTGTGGGGTGGGGGGGCCTCCCTACATGCCGCAGGGTCGGAGACGCCACCCACCGCCGCCTGCGGCCCAGCTGGACAGACGAGAAATAATCTCAAATGACAGACAGGAAGAGATGCAAAGAAGAGACAGACAGACGGACAGACAAGGGGAGAAAGCAATTAGGGTAAAGGAAAAGAAAAACAAACATTTGACAAAAAAAATACCGCGTCTTCTTCTGGGACGAAGATACAGAAAGCTAACCAAGAGGGACCAGTCACTCAGGGCAACACAGAGTCGTGCAGAATCAGGCAGTCAGGGAAAATATGAGCAATCAAGAAGAATGAAAGGTGGGAGGGAGGGAGGAGCCATGTGGAGGGAGGGGGGCAGGCGCCATACAGAGGGAGAGAGAGAGATGGAGGGAGGGAGGCGCCGTACAGAGGGAGAGAGAGAGAGATGGGGGGAGGGAGGGAAGGAGCGGCCATACAGAGGGAGAGAAAAAGATGGAAGGAGGGAGGCGCCGTACAGAGGGAGAGAGAGAGAGAGATAGGGGGAGGGAGGGAAGGAGGGGCCATACAGAGGGAGAGAGAAAGATGGAGGGAAGGAGGCGCCGTACAGTGGGAGAGAAAGAGATGGAAGGAGGGAGGGGCCATACAGAGAGAGAGAGAGAGAGAGAGAGAGAGAGAGAGAGAGAGAGAGAGAGAGAGAGAGAGAGAGAGAGAGAGAGAGAGAGAGAGAGGAGCCATACCATGCACACGTCAACACCAGGTGGCAGGTCGGCAGGTGATGAGGCACGACCCACTCTGGTGGTCAGGTGTCGCCAGGCGTCAGGCATGTCTCTGTGGTTCCCTCTTATCTGGTGATGACGTGCGGCTCAAGCAGACCCGGAGGGCGCGGCAGATCAGCCACGGTCACTCAGGCATCACCACTCCCCCTCCGTCATCACCACCCACGCGCGCCATACCCTCCCTCCGCCCCGTGACTTATTTTTGGCGGGAGAGGGAGGACCCGCCGCGCGCAAGATGACGTCACAGGCATCAGTAAACATTTAAAAAAAAAGAAAGGACGAAAAACGCAAAGAAGACGGATGATAACCCGCCATTAATATAAACCCAAACCTCACCCATTTTGCACATCACAGCTCACCTCCCAGTGTCACTGCCGTCCCCCCACATCTCAACAACACTTCCGCCAAGACCGTGACGGACATTTTTGGCGCGAAAAATCTGTAAACAACTTTCGGCGCGGGAACAGCTGGGTGGCGAGACGCTGGCGAGGGAGAGCCCCAGGGAAAGGTGGGCTACGCCCGTACCAGCGGTGGGAGACCTGGTGAAGTCATGTTCTACGGTTCGTTTTACATGAGAAATGAATAATGAAAAGACAGAGTCACTTCCCGGAAACGTACTTCGAACTCATGTCGCTAATTCATTCACGCAAGTCGCAATACGTCATGCGCAGGGGTGCCATGTTGATAATTTCAAAACGGGTAGGGCCAACCACACAAACGTTTTCGTCCATAATCAAGATTTCTCTTCAATACCAGACGAAATTTTAGAGAGAATGGGCCAATATCTAACCCCCTTTATACTCTCTTACAAATGGTCTGTTGATATAATAGGGTCGAGAGGCAGATGCTGAGGACAATCTATGTGAAGTAAAAGGGTATGCTAACAGACCACCGTACAGCCAGGTATGCTAACAGACCTCCGTACAGCCAACTATGCTAACAGACCACCGTACAGCCAATTATGCTAACAGACCACCGTACAGCCAGCTATGCTAACATACCACCGTACAGCCTGGTATGCTAACAGACCACCGTACAGCCAGCTATGCTAACAGACCACCGTGCAGCCAGCTATGCTAACAGACCACCGTACAGCCAGCGATGCTAACAGACCACCGTACAGCCAGCTATGCTAACAGACCACCGTACAGCCAGCTATGCTAACAGACCCCCGTACAGCCAGCGATGCTAACATACCACCGTACAGCCTGGTATGCTAACAGACCACCGTACAGCCAGGTATGCTAACAGACCACCGTACAGCCAGCTATGCTAACAGACGACCTTACAGCCAGCTATGCTAACAGACCACCGTACAGCCAGCTATGCTAACAGACCACCGTACAGCCAACTATGCTAACAGACCACCGTAAAGCCAATTATGCTAACAGACCACCGTACAGCCAGCTATGCTAACAGACCACCGTACAGCCAGGTATGCTAACAGACCACCGTACAGACAGCTATGCTAACAGACCACCGTACAGCCAGCTATGCTAACAGACCCCCGTACAGCCAGCTATGCTAACAGACCACCGTACAGCCAGCTGTGCTAACAGACCACCGTACAGCCAGCTATGCTAACAGACCACCGTACAGCCAGCTATGCTAACAGACCCCCGTACAGCCAGCTATGCTAACAGACCACCGTACAGCCAGCTGTGCTAACAGACCACCGTACAGTCAGGTATGCTAACAGACCACCGTACAGACAGCAGGACCTCAGGCCAGCTGGACGTCGCTAAGTTCATCTTGAACAAGAGACTTGAATGTAGCCCGGAATACGAGAATGTACATCTACTGAACCACAGTCTAAATTATATTGACATTTACATAATTAGTCATATAAACACTCTGGGTGCAAGCAAGAACTTTAATCAATACTGTTAAAAACTATATAATGCCCGACGTCGGCGACGCCAAATGCCACGGCGTCCGCTGCGCAAGGTCGGCGTCCACTGCGCAAGGTCGGCGTCGGTGTGCAAGGTCGGCGTCCGGTGCGCAAGGTCGGCGTCCGGTGCGCAAGGTCGGCCTCGGTGCGCAAGGTCGGCGTCGGTGCGCAAGGTCGGCGTCCGGTGCGCAAGGTCGGCGTCGGTGCGCAAGGTCGGCGTCCGGTGCGCAAGGTCGGCGTCTGTGCGCAAGGTCGGCGTCTGTGCGCAAGGTCGGCGTCCGCTCCGCAAGGTCGGCGTCGGTGCGCAAGGTCGGCGTCGGTGCGCATGGTCGGCGTCCGCTGCGCAAGGTCGGCGTCGGTGCGCAAGGTCGGCGTCCGCTGCGCAAGGTCGGCGTCGGTGCGCAAGGTCGGCGAGGTTGACAATGCGGGAGGTTTCCGTCCCTCGGCGGGAGACGTGGGAGTACTGCGCGTGTCTCCCGCCCAGCGGCGCCAGCTGGCATACGGTGCGTCCAAACTACCATCAACGGATGCGCTACGACGCTTGTACACGACGGTACGACCCTCCACCACGTCGGTATGACCTTAAAGTACGACGGTACGATCCTAAACCACGTCGGTATGACCTTAAAGTATGACGGTACGATCCTTGAGCACGACGGTACGATCCTTGAGTACCATACGACCTTGAGCACGTCGGTACGACCCTTGAGTACCAATACGACCCTGAACACGACGGTACGATCCTTGCCCACGTCGGTACGACCCTAGAGCACGAGGGTACGACCCTCACCGCTCATCCTAGCCAGACACGAGGTAACGCTGTGTTCACAGGAGGCAGCTCGTGTAACACGAGACATACCACATGCTCAGCGGGCGTGTGTGTGTGTCTGTGTGTGTGTGTGTGTGTGTGTGTGTGTGTGTACTGTGATCAGTGTCACACAGCTGTGATCAAGGTCGTCTGTCTCCCCCCCCACGACACGACACGCCCCACCTACCGGCCGACGCGACCCCCGACCTTGAGGGAGGAAGGCGTCCTTCGGCTACCGTCGTCTGCCGACGAAGACTTCTCACGCTATTAAACGCGTCCGATGGGAGAGCCCAGAGGTCCCCCCCAAAATGTGAAACACGAAGGTGGGAAAACATTAATAATAACTTCACTTGAGTCTAACCTACCACTGTGATTTGACGGTCATAATGTAATCTAATTATGTAACCTACATTAATATAGTGTAACACAGGCTACCATTATCTTACAATGTAATCCTGAGTTATATAATACTATAATGGTGGTATATAACAATGTAATCTATGATAATAATGAAATTTAAACCAATATAATAGTGAAATTCAGTCTAATATAATAACGTGCTCTAATCTGGTAACGCAATTTACTTTAACACATTAATGTAATCAAGAGTAATATAATAATCCAACCTAAACTAACCTAATGTTATCTAGATCAATAATACAACACTGAAACCATAGCCAAATACAATGGTGCATCCAAGGATGATAGCACATACTAGCCTAACACGACAATGTAATCTATGTAACTACCTAACCTAGCCCAGCATACTCTGGCCCAAATATAATCTACATTACGTGAGTCATATGTAATGTTTATATGTAGGTTAGCCTAATAAAATGTAATTAGGCTTAATGTAAATAATTCCGACTTAATGCAGTTAAGTAATTCGTCCCAAACACAATCAAATATAATCTAACCTAGTTTTACGTGCTTTAAACTAATATAATCATGTATTTAGACCTATTTGTAACTACATAAACCATGAACCCCGATCTAAAATTAGTATGATACCTGCCTAGTATATGACAATGTAATCAGACAAAACATAATTATGTAACCTAACACGATTACATAATGCGACTGAATATAATTAGGTAATCAGACAAACCATAATCATGTAACATGATTACATAATGCGACCGAATATAATTAGGTAATCCGACAAAACATAATTATGTAACCTAACACGATTACATAATGCGACCGAATATAATTAAGTAATCCGACAATTTAAAGAAATCCAGCCATATAACCGAACGGGATTTTTCCAGGACTTCTCGACCTCATGGAAGGCTGACGCCGTCAGCCCCGACGCCAGCAACGCCAGCCTCGACGCCGACGTCAGGCGACGCCTGCAATGCCAGCCCCGACGCCGCCAGCGACGCCGACGCCAGGCGACGCTAGCAACGCCAGCCCCGACGCCGCCAGCGACGCCGACGCCAGGCGACGCCAGCCCCAACGCCGCCAGCGACGCCGACGTCAGGCGATGCCTGCAATGCCAGCCCCGACGCCGCCGCCGACGCCAGGCGGCGCCAGCCCCAACGCCGCCAGCCCCGACGCCGGCGGACCGAGAGGAAAGCAACGAACTAGACTTATGAACACTTCCAGCCAACACAGTCAATATTGGTACTAACAAGAAATGTTAAATTTAACGTTATGTTCAATGGAATGATGAAATTAACATGATACCTTCTGGAATTATGAAATTAACATGATGCCTTCTGGAATTATGAAATTAACATGATGCCTTCTGGAATTATGAAATTAACATGATGCCTTCTGGAATGGACCTCTGAAAAGATGAAATTAACATGACGATATCAGGAATGATGAAATTAACATGATCCTGTCTGGAATGATATAATTAACATGACCTGGAAATACAAAATTAACATGAAGCCCTCTGGAATAATAAGATTAACATGTAGACCTCTAGAATGATAAAATTAACATGATGCTCTCTGGAATGATAAAATTAACATAAAGCTACCTGGAATGATGAAAGGATCAGTACATGATCAGAACTTATATAAGAAACAGAACATATCACATATCAAAACGTTAATATTTAACGTAGGAAAATAAACAAAATAACTAAGCAAAATGCACACTTGGTTAACAGGGAAGACATAAATGTAACATCAGGGTTGGGGGGAAGTTAACCAATTTAACACGTGCCGGCGCGTCCTTCTTGGCAGCCGCACGTGTTAATCAACGAGGGGGTGGGGGGAGCACAACCCCCCCATCCCCCGCCTTCCCCCAGTGGGGGGGGGGGGAGGGAGGGCAGGAGCCGGAAACAAGGGGCAATACGTAGAGAGAGAGAGAGAGAGAGAGAGAGAGAGAGAGAGAGAGAGAGAGAGAGAGAGAGAGAGAGAGAGAGAGAGACTGGGGGGGGGGGTCGTGTTGAGTGACAGGTGGGCACAGCTGGTGGCAGGGACCGCCGCAGTACAGCCAACACCTGCCCACACTTAACACCCTCATTACCACATGTCCACTGTCAAGTGGTCAATCTACATGTTTATCTGGCAACTGTGTGTGTGTGTGTGTGTGTGTGTGTGTGTGTGTGTGTGTGTGTGCTGGAGCTCCCTCTCGTCCAGAGGACATAAGTGGATACAGGTGGCGCCAATGAGTGTAAGTGGGCGTTGGTGGGATTGAGTTATGTCAAATGATTGTAAGTGTTGTAATGGTTTCGGTGGTGTGGTATAAAAGGCCTTAGCTGAGTGCCACGCCAATGCAAATGGGTTTCAGTGGCGGGGGCGAGTGCCGCCACTGTACGTGGGTGTAGGTGGGGGTGTACGATATGTACGTAGGTGGTAGCGGAGATTTACCATAGGTGTGTGGTAAGGATGGACAGTAAGTAGACGAAGGTGGTAGAAGGGAAGCAGTAGATATGTGTGTTACTGGCGTACTGTAGGTGGGTGCAGGTGGTAGAGAGGGCACAGGTGGGTGCAGGAAGGCAGTGGGGAGGGGTGTGTGGTGTAGGGAAGTACGCATGTACCGGAGACGGGTGGAGGAGGAACCATGCACATGACGGAGGTTTGGTGGTTACTGACCCGTCATGCAGGGGGAGTACATCTGGTAGGCCTGGGTGTCGCGCCCCGTGCTGATGAAGCAGTTACCCACTGGCTCACGCCGGGTCTTCTTGATGCTGAACCACACGTAGCGCGGGGCACACGCCTGCAGGAGATACAAACAGACAAACACATGACACACACGTCACACATACGTACTCACTCCAGGAGGGTAAAACTCCCACTACATTCACCCCCCCCCCCCCCCCATACATTATAATGCTATATATGAGAACTGAGAAGGCCCACTGTAGCCAAGGGCAAGACCCACTGGAGTTGTGTAAAACCATGACGCAAGACACTAATGTGATCATAAAACAAAACAATGGTTTAATATACAGTGAAAACCTCTATAAATCATCGTTAACTCATTTATGTTTATAACGTACCAGTTATTCCACTGCTCTTAATACTTTAACTTGATATCACATATGATGGTCAACAATGAAAAATGTGAACACCAATATGATTAAACAAACTGTTAAGTGATACAATCACTTGATCATGATGATTATCAAATACCAAAACTACGATGGTACAACCCTGAACAAGATGGTACAACCTGAACACGACGGTACGACCCTTGAACACGACGGTACGACCCTTGACCACGCCGGTACGACCCTTGAATACGACGGTACCACCCTTGATCACAACGGTATGACCCTTGAACACGACGGTACGACTCTTGAATACAACGGTACGACCACTGAACACTAAAATTTCGTCCTTAAGCACAACGGCACAACCTCTGAACACATCTTTACGACCCTTCTGTATTACCATACGACCCTCGAGCATGACGACCACACTTCTGACCCAATCCGTACCTGACGTTTCAAAAACAAATACTTTATTAACACACAAAGTAATCAGGATCTAAAATGTCTACATAAGTTAACCATAAATTCAACTGTATTTACGAAAGGTCCATGTTATGATTAATCCCATTTTCTGTTTTTCTTGTGCGTTTTCTCCATTTCAGGGGAGACTGTAAGCCACCGACCTGGCTGGGGTCTGGCCGGATGAAGGTACAACTCATAAATTAAGACGGATGGTAATTAAGACATGGCTGGAGGACGTAACTGATATTGATGATGCGAAAGGCTGCTGGGATTGTGTTTTTAGATGGGGTTAATTAGTGGTCATCAAGGAGGCTGGAGAGAGAGAGAGAGAGAGAGAGAGAGAGAGAGAGAGAGAGAGAGAGAGAGAGAGAGAGAGAGAGAGAGAGAGAGAGAGAGAGACCCCCATCCCGTTAAACCCCAAAATACACAACAATTATTAGTATCTCGCAAGTGTCGCATAACAATAAAGTTAAGCGAGCGTACCAAAGGTTTGAGCACACAGGGGGCGGGCCCAGATGCCATGATAAGTCCATCGGGCGCCCGCCTCACGTACCCACCAATGACAACAAACATGGCCGACTCCACCTACCCCCCGCCCAAACAGGGCGCGCAGTGGGTGATGACAGCAGCGCGCTTCCTGCCCTCTTCCGGCCACTGATGGCATTACTACCAGACGCCGCTGCAAACGTGTTTCACGCCAAATATACATTTTTTTTCCTCTAAAAAGTACAATTACTAGAATATTGGACAATATGCGAGGTCAATACATATGCTAGCTACATCTTACACGGTGAGGTTACGTCATGTCCAGTCTATTAGGCCAGGGAGACTGATGACGTCACTATCATACACAAACAGTGGGCAAGAAGGTTATGACGTCACAGGCGGCACGAGCCAATCACTTCCGTGGACCGCGTGACGTTGATCGTCATCTCGGCCAATCACAGAACGCCCGCGACAGTAGGCCCGCGCAGCCAAGGGTCCCTCGTGTGTGTGGGGGTTTTATGTAGTCATAGAATGATCATTAACACTAGAAGATGGTGTTAGAGTCTTCAGGTTGGTGGCTGTAGCTTGAGTTTAACGACCATAACGACCCTGGTTAAGGCTAATAGGCACACTGCCCCCCCGACCGACAGTTTGTGGAAGTGTTTGTACACATTACCGTGTGACGTAACAACCCGACCCTCATGTGTACAGTGTACAGTACATGTACTGCTGTACAGCCTCACCGCATCATGCACACGACCGTAACGTTAACACAACACATGGCAAATGTTAATATAACATCTGGTAAATGTTAACACAACACCAGGTAGAGGTTAACACAACACCATATACACGTTAACACAACACCAGATAAATGTTAACACAACACCAGATAAATTGTTAAAGTGATAAAAGTGATAATGAGTAACTGATGATTACAACCCTGGCATTAACAATGATGATGATGATGATAATGATAATAATAATGATGATATGATGATAATGATGATAATGATGATAATAATAATGATGATAATGATAATAATAATAATGATGATAATAATAATGATGATAATGATGATAATAATAATGATGATAATGATGATAATAATAATGATAATGATAATAATGATAATGATACGTAGGATGGGTGAGTGAGCGCTGATGTGGTTAGTTTCTGACGTATGGAAAGAGGACGAGGGAAGACGGTAGGATGATGTGGGGGGAGGAGGGAGGATGAGCGAGGTGGGCGGCGTGCATGGGATAGAGCGATGTGGACCATTGTGGTATACGGGGGGCGCGAGCGACGACGGACGGTCTGTCGGTGGGGTGAACCAGACCATGCGAAAAGTGGTGAACGGAAACCACACAGAGAGAGAGAGAGAGAGAGAGAGAGAGAGAGACGTCTGTGAGTCTCCGCTTTCCGTACAATGTACAGCGCAGCCAGGGAATGGATGTATGCAAATTAGGCCACTGTTCGTTTGTTCCTGGCGCCACCTTGTTAAGACGGGAAAATGGCGAACAAGCACAAACAACAACAAAAATAGTTACAATAACAAATGATATAAATAATAATAATAATAATGATAATAATAAAATAACCATGATAATGTTAACGCCACCATGGTGAAGGTCGTATCCCATTTCCCAGGGCGACAGTACAGAGTGTAGTAGTAAGTTTCCTGTGGAAGCTGTGTGTGTGTGTGTGTGTGTGTGTGTATGTGTGTGTGTGTGTGTGTGTGTGTGTGTGTGTGTGTGGGGTTATGACGTCACCTCCTACTGTGTGGAGTGTGGCGGGGGAGGGGGAGGGGCTAAGGGGGAAGGGGGGTTACCTGATGAAACCCCCCCACATCCCCAATCACTCTTTCCCCCCTCTCCTTCCCCCCCTACGATAACCCACGCCTTCCTCCTCCCCAAATCCTGGGGACTCCTTCGCACCCCCTTACCTCCCCAAACCCCGTCCCCCACATCAGGACTCCCAAACATACCCCCCCCCCAACCACAACCCTGCTCGCGGCCCCTCCTCCACCATCCGGGGATTCTGACCCCACCATCCCCCCCTACCCCCCCTGGGTACGAATACTTGATAGCTATATCAACAGCTCTCTCTCTCTCTCTCTCTCTCTCTCTCTCTCTCTCTCTCTCTCTCTCTCTCTCTCAGTTCAACCCCTTCCTCCACACAGTTAACATAGTCCAACGGCAGATAGGCAAGCAAGGAGGTCTCAAAAAAGAAAATAATAATAATAATAATAATAATAATAATAATAATAATAATAATAATAATAATAATAATACCAACACCTACCCTTGGACCCCAGTCTCTCACTATCCCCTATCCCATCCAGGCACTGTCTCCCACTATCCATGTGAGATATCTCGAGGCGTGAGAGACATGGCCACTGTCTCTCTCCCCCACAGTGACAGCAGGTGAGAGTGACACACACAGACACACACACACACACACACACACACACACACACACACACACACACCTAAGGTCCTAGGTAGAGGGTCTGGCCTTAACATTATTTAACAGACCCCCTTCTTCATCCGTCGCCATATAACCTCAATATATCTTCTTAACTCCGTTTACAATTACGTTCTGTGAGACTGACGGCCGCAGTAAACAACATACGTCATACAAAAGGCGATATATTCGACCCTGATATATTCACCTCACCAGCCACCAAAGACACGTCAGTACACTGGACTATATATACAATACACTCCTTTCTCTGGTGTGTGTTGTGTATCACGTCTCTAGGTCGCTTTGCGAGGGGTTTTCTCTCTCTGTGGCCCGAGGCTTGTACATAACCATTCAAGACTCCATACTGCGTTCACACGTCATCATATATATATATATATATATATATATATATATATATATATATATATATATATATATATATATATATATATATATATTCTTACATTTCAGCAAACTGAAATACACTATGGAAATGACAATTAAAATATATATATATATATATATATATATATATATATATATATATATATATATATATATATATTTTTTTTTTTTCCATACTATTCGCCATTTCCCGCATTAGCGAGGTAGCGTTAAGAACAGAGGACTGAGCCTTTGAGGGAATATCCTCACTTGGCCCCCTTCTCTGTTCCTCTTTTGGAAAATTAAAAAATGAGAGGGGAGGATTTCCAGCCTCCAGCTCCCATATATATATATATATATATATATATATATATATATATATATATATATATATATATATATATATATATATATATACACACACACACACACACACACACACACACACGTCTAAAAGAAAATACAAGTTCACGGAAGAGCCATTCGTCAACACACACGACAGAGGGGCGTAACCCAGAGCTTCACCTGTGGAAGTGATTAGGGAGACATACTGATGTGTCGCGGAGGCAAAAAATACAAGGGTGGGAAGGTGGCGCTGACAGCCTTACGGGCCCCGCCCTTCGTCTCCGTCAGCCCTTGGAGGGAGAGCACAAAGACCACGTCAGCTGGGTAGTGTCCATCTGTAGTAAGCTACAGCCATGTACCCACTGTAATGTGTACATTCCTGTATGTGTAACTCTTGACACACTGGTCTCTGTTCTAGATGATTACAGTAAAATATGTAGGTTAAATACATGTGTACGTACATATCACGTACCTGTGTGCGTGTGTGTGTGTGTGTGTGTGTGTGTGTGTGTGACGAGACACATATAACACATGGTGTGGACACATATATATTCTGGTATCTGGTCCGGCCATGTGAACCTGACACTGAGGAGGGATCCGGTGGTCCGTCCACAGCATCCATACACTGTACCGTCTTTACGGCGGGGAGAGAGAGAGAGAGAGAGAGAGAGAGAGAGGTCGGGGTAGATGATGGAAGTGTGGGGCAGAGAAGGACAGTACGGTACAGGGATGGCGAGGGTGAAGATGGTGGATGACGAGCAAGATGGCGAAGGAGATTATGGGTGGAGGAAGATGGCGAGGGAGATTATGGGTGGAGGAAGATGGGACGTCGAGAGTGGAGGACTACAGATGGGAGGGAAGGGGACGTGGAGCTTACGGGGGAAGGGGGGGTGATGGTGAGGGTCATGAGACTAATGATAATGATGGTGATAAATGATGGGTAGTGATGATGGGGCGGTAATGATGATGGGGCGGTAATGATGGGTAGTGATGATGATGGGGCGGTAATAATGATGGGGCGGTAATGATGGGTAGTGATGATGGGACGGTAATGATGAAGGAAGAGGAGGAGGAGGAGGCTGGGTGGGTGTGTGTGGGTGGGTGGGGGTGGCGTGGAGACGTACGACGGAGAAACGATAAGAGATAATGAAGGGAGGGAGGGAGGGAGGGAGGGAGAGTGTGAGGGAGGCCATCGTAAAGTAGAGGGAGACCCCCGAGAGCGGCCTGGGATAACATGGCCGTAAACATGACAACTCCATGTGTGGCGGGCGGGAGGGCTGGCTTCACGGTGGTAACCATCCCTCACCCCTCACCAGAGAGAGAGAGAGAGAGAGAGAGAGAGAGAGAGAGAGAGAGAGAGAGAGAGAGAGAGAGAGAGAGAGAGAGAGAGAGAGAGAGAGCATACTGCCCTGATCCTTGATGTAAGCGATCACACTGCGTGACCCAGCATGGAATGTTGCCATATTGCATCCCCTTCTCCCCTCCCTCCCATCTCTCCTTCCACTCCCCACTCTCACCCACACACTCTCACCAGGACCAGAGAGAGACCCTACCACCCACACACTCTCACCAGGACCAGAGAGAGACCCTACCACCCACACTCTCACCAGGACCAGAGAGAGACCCTTCTGTAACGTATATCGACGAAGAACTGTCACAACCAACCAGTATAAAACCTCCTTAAACATACACGCGGTAAGAACACTTCTAAGGTTTTAAGGATTTTCAGATTATACAACACTTTACTGACGTATAAACGATGCTCAAAAAAAAAAATGAGTCTGAAGTAACCAGTGGGTTACTTCAGAACCTGGGCGACAAACGTGGGCTCTCTGTCCATGTTTGCTTCAGTCAGAACGAGTCGGTTTGACCACCTGAGTCGAATCGTTTCGAAGTTCTACAGTGAAGCACAGCGAACTACGCCAATAATGTCTGTGAAAAACCACCACACCTTTTAAGTACAGTAGCAAATGAATGTATGTTTCTGACACTATGACTTTTAAGAAACCTTATCAAAGAGTCATCTGAAGGTTCATGTTCACGATGGTATATGATCCGAACGGTTCCGAAACATGGTGATAAGCGACTATGAACACGTATGACACCATTCCATAAAGTACTTACTCAAATATGAAATTAATGGATGATGTACAATATTTATCTATATCTATATCTATATTCCAAAGGAAGGAAGAGAGAAGGGGGCTGGATGAGGATGTTTCCTCAGAGGCCCAGTCCTCTGTTCTTAACGCTATCTCGCTGACGCGGGAAATGGCGAATAGTATGAAAGAAGAAAGAATATATATATATATATATATATATATATATATATATATATATATATATATATATATATATATATATATATATATATATATGACTGAGTTTGGTAAAGTGTGTGAAAGAAGAAAGTTAAGAGTAAATGTGAATAAGAGCAAGGTTATTAGGTACAGTAGGGTTGAGGGTCAAGTCAATTGGGAGGTAAGTTTGAATGGAGCAAAACTGGAGGAAGTAAAGTGTTTTAGATATCTGGGAGTGGATCTGGCAGCGGATGGAACCATGGAAGCGGAAGTGGATCATAGGGTGGGGGAGGGGGCGAAAATCCTGGGACCCTTGAAGAATGTGTGGAAGTCGAGAACATTATCTCGGAAAGCAAAAATGGGTATGTTTGAAGGAACAGTGGTTCCAACGATGTTGAATGGTTGCGAGGCGTGGGCTATGGATAGAGTTGTGCGCAGGAGGATGGATGTGCTGGAAATGAGATGTTTGAGGACAATGTGTGGTGTGAGGTGGTTTGATCGAGTAAGTAACGTAAGGGTAAGAGAGATGTGTGGAAATAAAAAGAGCGTGGTTGAGAGAGCAGAAGAGGGTGTTTTGAAATGGTTTGGGCACATGGAGAGAATGAGTGAGGAAAGATTGACCAAGAGGATATATGTGTCGGAGGTGGAGGGAACGAGGAGAAGTGGGAGACCAAATTGGAGGTAGAAAGATGGAGTGAAAAAGATTTTGTGTGATCGGGGCCTGAACATGCAGGAGCGTGAAAGGAGGGCAAGGAATAGAGAGAATTGGATCGATGTGGTATACCGGGGTTGACGTGCTGTCAGTGGATTGAATCAGGGCATGTGAAGCGTCTGGAGTAAACCATGGAAAGCTGTGTAGGTATGTATATTTGCGTGTGTGGACGTATGTATATACATGGGTATGGGGGTGGGTTGGGCCATTTCTTTCGTCTGTTTCCTTGCGCTACCTCGCAAACGCGGGAGACAGCGACAAAGCAAAAAAAAAAAAAAAAAAGAATTCATATGAGTCCACGGGGAAAATGAAACACGATAAGTTCCCAAGTGCACTTTCGTGTAATAATCACATCATCAATATGACTTGAAGGACTGACGGCCAGAGTTACCTAGCAGGTCCATCTCCGACATCACCACCATCATCAACACTGCTATCTTCACCATCTTCGCCATCACACCACTACACTACCACCATCACCACCACCACTACATGCTACCCACACATCCTGGCCCAGAGCAACGTCTGCACCACACACCACACCTTCACCACACGTCCCCCTGCAACTTGCCGTTACACGCAGGGACGCTGCAGGCCAGAACAGACAGATGGGTCTAGTGAGACTCACACAATGCCAGCAGATTATGAGATGTATACACACGCTCACCTGGACCTACCTCATCATGCTGTCAGAACAATCCCTCGAGCACGACGGTACGACCCTCAAGCACGACGGTACGACCCTCGAGTACGACGGTACGACCCTCGAGCACGACGGTACGACCCTCGAGCACGACGGTATGACCCTCGGCCACGACCTCGAACATGACGGTACGACCCTCGAACACGACGGTACGACCTCGAGCACGACAGTACGACCCTTGAACACGACGGTACGACCCTCGATCATGAAGGTACGACCCCCTGAGCATGATGGTACGATGCTCGAGCACGACGGTACGACCCTTAGGGCCACGATGGCCCGGGCTTTGACTTTAACCCTTCCACTGCCATATCCACATCTTTCTCTTCACTTATCTGTACAGTGGAGGACAGGACAGTGGCGTCTCCTCCGTCCACAGACACGGGTCTCTCGAGGAGTTGAGAGAGTGAGTGAGTGAGGGAGGAGAGGAGAGGAGAGGGGTCGGGTGAGAGGGGAGAGTGAATGGTCAGATAACGTCTATAGAGCAGTTGTGTTGTGTTGAGGGAGGCAATCACTGATAAGACGAGACGTGTGTGTGTGTGTGTGTGTGTGTGTGTGTGTGTGTGTGTGTGTGTGGGAAGGAGGAGGGAGGTCTGACAAGGAACCGTATGTGAGATGGGAGGATGGGAGGGATGAGAGACGTGGGAGGAGGAGACACCAGGACTGGAATGAACTACATCTCGGGGCATCTACTCGGCGAGGTACTGGGAGCAACAGCAGTAGTCTGTCACTCCACCTGTCCTGGTGTGTGTGTGGGGGGGAGGTTAAGTCATGGGGGAGGAGGAAGAGAGGGTTCGAGAGAGAGAGAGAGAGAGAGAGAGAGAGAGAGAGAGAGAGAGAGAAGGGCCGCTGACGACGGCCCAGTAAATAACGGAATGATTCATATCAATAAACACGGATAAGAAAAAGAAAGAAAGAAAGAAACACTGAAAGGAAGAAACAAACAAACGCCTGGTGTCCTCTTTTTCGTGTGTGTGTGAGAGAGAGTGAGAGTCTCTCTCTCTCTCTCTCTCTCTCTCTCTCTCTCTCTCTCTCTCTCTCTCTCTCTCTCTCCCTCGCGTCACATGCTGGGTGGGTTGGGCTCACCATAACGGGACGCCCTTCCCCTCACGGCATTTCCACCGGAGGCGAGGCGCGCCAGCAGTACCGACTGCCGGACATTTCCGCTGGTGAGAAACGTTTTCCCGTTAAACGTTCTCACCCAGTGGTTCCTCCCACTTGCCTCAGTTAAACGTTCACATCCAGTGGTTCCTCCCACTTGCCTCAGTTAAACGTTCACATCCAGTGGTTCCTCCCACTTGCCTCAGTTAAACGTTCACATCCAGTAGTTCCTCCCACTTGCCTCAGTTAAACGTTCACATCCAGTGGTTCCTCCCACTTGCCTCAGTTAAACGTTCACATCCAGTGGTTCCTCCCACTTGCCTCAGTTAAACGTTCACATCCAGTAGTTCCTCCCACTTGCCTCAGTTAAACGTTCACATCCAGTGGTTCCTCCCACTTGCCTCAGTTAAACGTTCACATCCAGTGGTTCCTCCCACTTGCCTCAGTTAAACGTTCACATCCAGTGGTTCCTCCCACTTGCCTCAGTTAAACGTTCACATCCAGTGGTTCCTCCCACTTGCCTCAGTTAAACGTTCACATCCAGTGGTTCCTCCCACTTGCCTCAGTTAAACGTTCACATCCAGTGGTTCCTCCCACTTGCCTCAGTTAAACGTTCACATCCAGTGGTTCCTCCCACTTGCCTCAGTTAAACGTTCTCATCCAGTGGTTCCTCCCACTTGCCTCAGTTAAACGTTCTCACCCAGTGGTTCCTCCCACTTGCCTCAGTTAAACGTTCTCACCCAGTGGTTCCTCCCACTTGCCTCAGTTAAACGTTCGCACCCAGTGGTTCCTCCCACTTGCCTCAGTTAAACGTTCTCACCCAGTGGTTCCTCCCACTTGCCTCAGTTAAACGTTCTCACCCAGTGGTTCCTCCCACTTGCCTCAGTTAAACGTTCTCACCCAGTGGTTCCTCCCACTTGCCTCAGTTAAACGTTCTCACCCAGTGGTTCCTCCCACTTGCCTCAGTTAAACGTTCTCACCCAGTGGGTCCTCCCACTTGCCTCAGTTAAACGTTCTCACCCAGTGGTTCCTCCCACTTGCCTCAGTTAAACGTTCTCACCCAGTGGTTCCTCCCACTTGCCTCAGTTAAACGTTCTCACCCAGTGGTTCCTCCCACTTGCCTCAGTTAAACGTTCTCACCCAGTGGTTCCTCCCACTTGCCTCAGTTAAACGTTCGCACCCAGTGGTTCCTCCCACTTGCCTCAGTTAAACGTTCGCACCCAGTGGTTCCTCCCACTTGCCTCAGTTAAACGTTCTCACCCAGTGGTTCCTCCCACTTGCCTCAGTTAAACGTTCGCACCCAGTGGTTCCTCCCACTTGCCTCAGTTAAACGTTCACATCCAGTGGTTCCTCCCACTTGCCTCAGTTAAACGTTCACACCCAGTGGTTCCTCCCACTTGCCTCAGTTAAACGTTCGCAACCAGTGGTTCCTCCCACTTGCCTCAGTTAAACGTTCACACCCAGTGGTTCCTCCCACTTGCCTCAGTTAAACGTTCACACTCAGTGGTTCCTCCCACTTGCCTCAGTTAAACGTTCACATCCAGTGGTTCCTCCCACTTGCCTCAGTTAAACGTTCACACCCAGTGGTTCCTCCCACTTGCCTCAGTTAAACGTTCACACCCAGTGGTTCCTCCCACTTGCCTCAGTTAAACGTTCACACCCAGTGGTTCCTCCCACTTGCCTCAGTTAAACGTTCACACTCAGTGGGTCCTCCCACTTGCCTCAGTTAAACGTTCACACCCAGTGGTTCCTCCCACTTGCCTCAGTTAAACGTTCACACTCAGTGGTTCCTCCCACTTGCCTCAGTTAAACGTTCACACCCAGTGGTTCCTCCCACTTGCCTCAGTTAAACGTTCGCACTCAGTGGTTCCTCCCACTTGCCTCAGTTAAACGTTCACACCCAGTGGTTCCTCCCACTTGCCTCAGTTAAACGTTCGCACTCAGTGGTTCCTCCCACTTGCCTCAGTTAAACGTTCACATCCAGTGGTTCCTCCCACTTGCCTCAGTTAAACGTTCGCACTCAGTGGTTCCTCCCACTTGCCTACTGGGGATATAATTCGTAGTGTAGTGGTTTACTTTCCACTGTCCATGAAATGGTCTACTTCTAGGTTACTCTGTAGTGTACCTAAACAATAATTAGTTCAAAATTAAAAACCAAAAATTATTTCTTCCTCACTCCATGTCTTGTGCGACCACACAGCTCACAAGAATGATCATATCCTCCAGTACCCTCCTAACTGTATCCAGTACCCTCCTGACTGTATCCAGTTCCCTCCTAACTGTATCCAGTACCCTCCTGACTGTATCCAGTACCCTCCTGACTGTATCCAGTACCCTCCTGACTGTATCCAGTACCCTCCTGACTGTATCCAGTACCCTCCTGACTGTATCCAGTACCCTCCTGACTGTATCCAGTACCCTCCTAACTGTGTCCAGTACCCTCCTAACTGTATCCAGTACCCTCCTGACTGTATCCAGTACCCTCCTGACTGTATCCAGTACCCTCCTGACTGTATCCAGTACCCTCCTGACTGTATCCAGTACCCTCCTAACTGTATCCAGTACCCTCCTGACTGTATCCAGTACCCTCCTAACTGTATCCAGTACCCTCCTAACTGTATCCAGTACCCTCCTGACTGTATCCAGTACCCTCCTGACTGTATCCAGTACCCTCCTAACTGTATCCAGTACCCTCCTGACTGTACCCAGTACCCTCCTGACTGTATCCAGTACCCTCCTGACTGTATCCACTACCCTCCTCACTGTATCCACTACCCTCCTCACTGTATCCAGTACCCTCCTCACTGTATCCAGTACCCTCCTGACTGTATCCAGTACCCTCCTGACTGTATCCACTACCCTCCTCACTGTATCCACTACCCTCCTCACTGTATCCAGTACCCTCCTGACTGTATCCAGTACCCTCCTGACTGTATCCAGTTCCCTCCTGACTGTACCCACTACCCTCCTCACTGTATCCACTACCCTCCTCACTGTATCCAGTACCCTCCTGACTGTATCCAGTACCCTCCTGACTGTATCCACTACCCTCCTCACTGTATCCAGTACCCTCCTGACTGTATCCAGTTCCCTCCTGACTGTATCCAGTACCCTCCTGACTGTATCCAGTACCCTCCTGACTGTACCCACTACCCTCCTCACTGTATCCACTACCCTCCTCACTGTATCCAGTACCCTCCTGACTGTATCCAGTACCCTCCTCACTGTACCCAGTACCCTCCTGACTGTATCCAGTACCCTCCTGACTGTATCCAGTACCCTCCTGACTGTATCCAGTACCCTCCTCACTGTACCCAGTACCCTCCTGACTGTATCCAGTACCCTCCTGACTGTATCCAGTACCCTCCTGACTGTATCCAGTACCCTCCTGACTGTATCCAGTACCCTCCTGACTGTACCCAGTACCCTCCTGACTGTACCCTGTACCCTCCTGACTGTATCCAGTTCCGTCCTGACTGTATCCAGTACCCTCCTGACTGTACCCAGTACCCTCCTGACTGTACCCTGTACCCTCCTGACTGTATCCAGTACCCTCCTGACTGTATCCAGTACCCTCCTGACTGTATCCAGTTCCCTCCTGACTGTATGATCCCATCCAGCTCCCAGTACCCCTCCAGCCAGTTCCCACACTCGGTCCCGGGGCCTCCAGCACACATTCCCTGTCACCACAGAACTGGTGTGTTTGTGTATGCTGTCAGCATCAGCCATGTCCTCACTCATGCTATTCGATTCATCCACCAATATCATACTGTGATAATGTCAGCATCAGCCATGTCCTCACTCATGCTATTCGATTCATCCACCAATTTTACACTGTGATAATGTCAGCATCAGCCATGTCCTCACTCATGCTATT
>NC_092234.1:15341097-15346097 GCF_036320965.1 Panulirus ornatus
ATTCCCTCAAAGGCCCAGTCCTCTGTTCTTAACGCTACCTCGCTATCGCGGGAAATAGCGAATAGTATGAAAAAAAAAAAAAATTATATATATATATATATATATATATATATATATATATATATATATATATATATATATATATATAGTTTCTTTACCATCAATTTCTAATTACCAGCCT
Source organism: Panulirus ornatus (assembly GCF_036320965.1). Taxonomy (NCBI): domain Eukaryota; kingdom Metazoa; phylum Arthropoda; class Malacostraca; order Decapoda; family Palinuridae; genus Panulirus; species Panulirus ornatus. The sequence goes on from NC_092234.1 coordinate 15,341,279, forward strand.
TGAGAGAGAGAGAGAGAGAGAGAGAGAGAGAGAGAGAGAGAGAGAGAGAGAGAGAGAGAGAGAGAGAGAGAGATGCCTGAACGTGGGAGAGCATAAATGCCACTCTCCCAGGATGAGAGACCAGTACAAGACAACAACCAATTACATTGTTTTGTTTGGTCATTATACACAAAGATTACATTTATGTTACACATAAAACATACATAACACACTCTAGCAATACAAGACACACACACAACACACTCTAGCAACACCTTAAGAAACACACAAACACTCCAGCAACATTATGGGGACGAATCACAGAGGGGAACCAGGTAAACCCTAAAAGAACGTTAGTCATACAAACTACTAAAAACTAAAAGAACGAGCCATGTTTACTGTGGCAGGAGAGACTAACTTATCCTCAACATTCGAAATTTACCACCAATACATCAAACAATTTCAGATGCTACATGGTAAGTCGACAATAACTTTTAGTAACATTTCAGCCGAGACAAAAAAATGAAAAATAAAAAACGTTACTGTATGATAAAAAAGTAAATATATCTACAAGTTTTATCAAACGTGTGAACACACAGTAGTGAAGACGCGTTTGATACGGATCCGGCTGAGGAATGATGATATACACCAGGATATGGTTACGAGAAAGTACGTTTAGTACATCTTAAGATGGCCATGACCCTTAACCAACCTCCCGCCACAGATGGTCTGGGGTTAACTGGTATTAACTGAGGTTAGACAGTCAATATGAGGCGCTTCGTTACGATATGATGTTACACACTAGCTAGAGCGAGCCAACCATATGTTTCACGGGTGTGTTTCTTCCTTCACCGATTACGTCTACAAACCAGTAGTTATATGCTGATGAGTCTTATCTGGTGGCTGGATGGTACCTGGGCCCACATGAGGAACACACAACCACAGAGAACACCCGGCCCATCACACATGCCTCACCCGAACGCGTATGAACGTCAAGAGGCTGGCCGAACCTGAGTTTGACACGCCCACATGCCTTCGAGACGTGCCCACATATATGTCATCCCTTTGAATCTCAAGACGATCCAGATACACTGAAATCTATGGCCCATGGCTCCATACACCTGCGTATATTCGTAACGTCTGGAGGAGATTCGACCTAGTGATGCCCAAAGAGCCAGACATCCACATACTGCTCTTCACGGATAACGGAACCTTGCGGTGGGTCGAAGCACTTGAACCAGTCTTGCTGCTTCAAATACCAGATCCATAAACAACCAAGGCTTTAGTGCTAGTTCCGGGTCGACCTTACAAGTGAACATATTATATCACCTTCATAAAGACCAATAATGAAAATCTAAGTGCATCGCGTCTGGTACTTAAACAACGCAGGCGGGACTGTTCCAAATGGCATATTTGCATTTACGTCGCGTCTCTAAACATAATCAAAGTGATTCAAAAGGACGAAACGAATCTCAAGTCTTTGATACAGATGGATTGGATGGACGCGAGTGGGTAGCACGAACGACTGCTTGAGAAATATGATTGAGACGAGACTAATGGGTGACTTATGGGTCATTCCTGCCGTGTGAACCATCAGATCTCTCACTACCGCGCGTGTGTGTCTGTCTGTCTCAAAAAAAAGCTTCGACTCACAGACACACTTCCCAACTCGTCATTTAACAGATGTTCACACTGCATACCTTGAATTTACACACACACACACACACACACACACACATACACGGGTCCCTATGGCGTAATAACAGGCACATGTATGTAAATATGTGTTGTGGAATTCCAGCATTTGATGAACTCCAAGTAAACACTGGACTCTGCCCCGGGGGGGGGGGGGCGCTTAGACGCAGCCTCCCCCCCTCCCCCCGGCTACTGTCTGTCTTCCTCCGGCCGTCCATCCTACCCACCATCTTCCTCTTCATCCAAATATTACTCGATTCATCTCCACTTCCATCGTCAAACGGAACCCCCCCTCCACCATCCAGACTCTCTCTCTCTCTCTCTCTCTCTCTCTCTCTCTCTCTCTCTCTCTCTCTCTCTCTCTCTCTCTCTCTCATAATCTGCCACCCCGCCCCCCTCACACCTGCCCTGACCCCTGGCCACCTACCCTGCAGGTCCAGGTCAGGCAGGCTGAGGTCACCGCCTGGTTTAGCCCCACACCGCATGACACTCCCTCCCTTCCCTCCACGCGCCACGTACAAAGGTTTCTCCCCTCCCACCCACCCACCCAACACTCTCTCTCTCTCTCTCTCTCTCTCTCTCTCTCTCTCTCTCTCTCTCTCTCTCTCTCTCTCTCTCGTTAATAGTTGTTGTTGTTGTTGTTGTTGTTGTTGTTGTTGTTTTCCGACGCGACCTTGTCTCCTTCGCACTTTTGCTCGCGTCCTCCACCATACGCTCGCTGCTGGCCCAACCCACCTGGTCCTTCCCGACGTGCTATACCGAAAGACGGTGTCTGTCTACACCACGTTATCATATGTTCTCTTGTCCGTTGGCCTTGGAACTGCGATACATTTCTTCTCCCTTCATATACGGTGGGGTTTATCTAATCAATAAATTATTCATCTATGTTCTGTGTTGTATAAAATATGTCTTCCCTCTACAATCCCTTACGGTTGAACACGGGCTCATGGTCATTATCATCCATTAGAAATTGGTATCATTTATATACCAATCTTAGCAGAAATTCGTGAGTTAACAGCCAATTATCTGTATTAAATACTCGATGACTTTCGTCCATATGAACAGGTCAACTTTACGTGATATTTCCAATAAAGGATCTTGATCACACGGGTGAGACTCGTCTGGCCTGGTCGTGTTATATATCGTCTATTTACTATTCACTGTAAATGTCCTATAACCACACACACACACACACACACACACACACACACACACACTCACACACACACACACACACACATATATATATATATATATATATATATATATATATATATATGGTGGGTGATTATTGGTGCATATGCACCTGGGCATGAGAAGAAAGATCATGAGAGGCAAGTGTTTTGGGAGCAGCTAAATGAGTGTGTTAGCGGTTTTGATGCACGAGACCGGGTTATAGTGATGGGTGATTTGAATGCAAAGGTGAGTAATGTGGCAGTTGAGGGAATAATTGGTATGCATGGGGTGTTCAGTGTTGTAAATGGAAATGGTGAAGAGCTTGTAGATTTATGTGCTGAAAAAGGACTGATGATTGGGAATACCTGGTTTAAAAAGCGAGATATACATAAGTATACTTATGTAAGTAGGAGAGATGGCCAGAGAGCGTTATTGGATTACGTGTTAATTGACAGGCGTGCGAAAGAGAGACTTTTGGATGTTAATGTGCTGAGAGGTGCAACTGGAGGGATGTCTGATCATTATCTTGTGGAGGCTAAGGTGAAGATTAGTATGGGTTTTCAGAAAAGAGGAGTGAATGTTGGGGTGAAGAAGGTGGTGAGAGTAAGTGAGCTTGGGAAGGAGACCTGTGTGGGGAAGTACCAGGAGAGACTGTGTACAGAATGGAAAAAGGTGAGAACAATGGAAGTAAGGGGAGTCGGGGAGGAATGGGATGTATTTAGGGAATCAGTGATGGATTGCGCAAAAGATGCTTGTGGCATGAGAAGAGTGGGAGGTGGGCTGTTTAGAAAGGGTAGTGAGTGGTGGGATGAAGAAGTAAGAGTATTAGTGAAAGAGAAGAGAGAGGCATTTGGACGATTTTTGCAGGGAAAAAATGCAATTGAGTGGGAGAAGTATAAAAGAAAGAGACAGGAGGTCAAGAGAAAGGTGCAAGAGGTGAAAAAAAGGGCAAATGAGAGTTGGGGTGAGAGACTATCAGTAAATTTTAGGGAGAATAAAAAGATGTTCTGGAAGGAGGTAAATAGGGTGCGTAAGACAAGGGAGCAAATGGGAACTTCAGTGAAGGGCGTAAATGGGGAGGTGATAACAAGTAGCGGTGATGTGAGAAGGAGATGGAATGAGTATTTTGAAGGTTTGTTGAATGTGTCTGATGACAGAGTGGCAGATATAGGGTGTTTTGGTCGAGGTGGTGTACAAAGTGAGAGGGTTAGGGAAAATGATTTGGTAAACAGAGAAGAGGTAGTAAAAGCTTTGCGGAAGATGAAAGCCGGCAAGGCAGCAGGTTTGGATGGTATTGCAGTGGAATTTATTAAGAAAGGGGGTGACTGTATTGTTGACTGGTTGGTAAGGTTATTTAATGTATGTATGACTCATGGTGAGGTGCCTGAGGATTGGCGGAATGCGTGCATAGTGCCATTGTACAAAGGCAAAGGGGAAAAGAGTGAGTGCTCAAATTACAGAGGTATAAGTTTGTTGAGTATTCCTGGTAAATTATATGGGAGGGTATTGATTGAGAGGGTGAAGGCATGTACAGAGCATCAGATTGGGGAAGAGCAGTGCGGTTTCAGAAGTGGTAGAGGATGTGTGGATCAGGTGTTTGCTTTGAAGAATGTATGTGAGAAGTACTTAGAAAAGCAAATGGATTTGTATGTAGCATTTATGGATCTGGAGAAGGCATATGATAGAGTTGATAGAGATGCTCTGTGGAAGGTATTAAGAATATATGGGGTGGGAGGCAAGTTGTTAGAAGCAGTGAAAAGTTTTTATCGAGGATGTAAGGCATGTGTACGTGTAGGAAGAGAGGAAAGTGATTGGTTCTCAGTGAATGTAGGTTTGCGGCAGGGGTGTGTGATGTCTCCATGGTTGTTTAATTTGTTTATGGATGGGGTTGTAAAGGAGGTAAATGCAAGAGTCCTGGAAAGAGGGGCAAGTATGAAGTCTGTTGGGGATGAGAGAGCTTGGGAAGTGA
>NC_092234.1:15351097-15383597 GCF_036320965.1 Panulirus ornatus
TACGATCCTTGAGTACGACGGTACGATCCTTGAGCACGACGGTACGATCCTTGACCACGACGTTACGATCCATGAGCACGACGGTACGATCCTTGAGCATGACGGTACGATCCTTGAGCACGACGTTACGATCCTTGAGTACGACGTTACGATCCTTGAGTACGACGGTACGATCCTTGAGCACGACGGTACGATCCTTGAGCACGACGGTACGATCCTTAAGCACGACGTTACGATCCTTGAGTACGACGGTACGATCCTTGAGCACGACGGTACGATCCTTGAGCACGACGGTACGATCCTTGACCACGACGTTACGATCCATGAGCACGACGGTACGATCCTTGAGCATGACGGTACGATCCTTGAGCACGACGTTACGATCCTTGAGTACGACGTTACGATCCTTGAGTACGACGGTACGATCCTTGAGCACGACGTTACGATCCTTGAGCACGACGGTACGATCCTTGAGCACGACGTTACGATCCTTGAGCACGACGTTACGATCCTTGAGCACGACGGTACGATCCTTGAGCACGACGTTACGATCCTTGAGCACGACGTTACGATCCTTGAGCACGACGGTACGATCCTTGAGTACGACGTTACGATCCTTGAGCACGACGGTACGATCCTTGAGCACGACGTTACGATCCTTGAGCACGACGGTACGATCCTTGAGCACGACGTTACGATCCTTGAGCACGACGTTACGATCCTTGAGTACGACGTTACGATCCTTGAGCACGACATTACGATCCTTGAGCACGACGGTACGATCCTTGAGCACGACGTTACGATCCTTGAGCACGACGTTACGATCCTTGAGTACGACGTTACGATCCTTGAGTACGACGGTACGATCCTTGAGCATGACGGTACGATCCTTGAGCACGACGTTACGATCCTTGAGTACGACGTTACGATCCTTGAGCACGACGGTACGATCCTTGAGCACGACGTTACGATCCTTGAGTACGACGTTACGATCCTTGAGCACGACGGTACGATCCTTGAGCACGACGGTACGATCCTTGAGCACGACGTTACGATCCTTGAGCACGAAGGTACGATCCTTGAGCACGACGTTACGATCCTTGAGCACGACGGTACGATCCTTGAGCACGACGGTACGATCCTTGAGCACGACGTTACGATCCTTGAGCACGACGGTACGATCCTTGAGCACGACGGTACGATCCTTGAGCACGACGTTACGATCCTTGAGCACGAAGGTACGATCCTTGAGCACGACGTTACGATCCATGAGCACGACGGTACGATCCTTGAGCACGACGTTACGATCCTTGAGTACGACGGTACGATCCTTGAGCACGACGGTACGATCCTTGAGCACGACGGTACGAACCCTTAAGCACAACAGAATAACTCTTGAATACGACGGTACGACCTTCGAGCACTATGGTACGACCCCACGGGCTGCGGTGGTCAGCCTCTAACTCATCTCTTTGAGATCAGGTCAGAGGCCAGGCCGTCACACCCAAGGGTCGTACCGTCGTGCTCAAGGGTCGTACCACCATACTCGCCCTGGATCGTACTGCCGTGCTCAAGGGTCGTACCACCATGTTGGTCCTGGGTCGCACCTGCGCGCTCAAGGGTCGTACCACCATGTTGGTCCTGGGTCGCACCTGCGCGCTCAAGGGTCGTACCACCATGTTGCTCCTGGGTCGTACTGCCGTGCTCAAGGGTCGTACCACCATGTTGGTCCTGGGTCGCACCTGCGCGCTCAAGGGTCGTACCACCATGTTGGTCCTGGGTCGTACTGCCGTGCTCAGGGGTCGTACCACCATGTTGCTCCTGGGTCGCACCTGCGCGCTCAAGGGTCGTACCACCATGTTGGTCCTGGGTCGTACTCCTCAAGGGTCGTACCGCCGCGCTACTCCTGGGTCGTACTGCCGTGCTCCTCAAGGGTCGTACCGCCGCGCTACTCCTGGGTCGTACCGCCGTGCCCCTCGAGGGTTCGTAGGGCCGTGCTGGTGAGGGGTAGGGTGCAGACATCCCTGGGGTGCCCCCAACCATTATCTCCCCCGGTCATTAGTGACCCTAAACTACATGCATATATATATATATATATATTACCCCCACCCCCCATGCCTAATTAAGACCAATTACGGACGACAAGGGTTTAATTACGCACACCGCCTGGGGTTGGCAACGATGCTCCTCATAAAGTACACACACACACACACACACGCCCTCAAACAGGGGCCGTGACGTCATTTACATCAGACAGATGCTAACACAGCGGGTCCCACCCGAACCACTGGCTGGGAAGACCCCCGGAAAATCATCACATCACACACAGATGATGATAACAACATGAGGGGTCAGTTAGCACACAGGGTTCTGTCTTCACTTGACCTTATTTGCATAGTAAGCAGGCGTGACCTTGGCTCCAGGACCATCTCTTACCTTCCCCTACCACTATTTCAAGATGGCTATTCCAACCTTTCAATGCTGGTCATAAAATATACAGCAAATTATATATATATATATATATATATATATATATATATATATATATATATATATATATATATATATATATATATATATATATATATATATATATATATATATATATATTCCTATGAGTCCACAGGGAAAATGAAACACGAAAAGTTCCCAAGTGCACTTTCGTGTAATAATCACATCATCAGGGGAGACACAAGAGAGAAATATAACAGTCAGTTGATATACATCGAAGAGACGAAGCTAAGACGCCATTTGGTAAACATGTGTTTGTCCAATCACATACATATATATATATATATATATATATATATACATATATATATATATATATATATATATATATATATATATATATATATATATATATATATATATATATATATATATATATTGTTTTTCATACATATTCGCCACTTCCCGCGATAGCGAGGTAGCGTTAAGAACGGAGGACTGAGCCTCTCAGGGAATATCCTCACTTGGCCCCCTTCTCTGTTCCTTCTTTTGGAAGATTAAAAACTGGAGGGGAGGATTTCCAGCCCCCCGCTCCCTCCCCTTTTAGTCGCCTTCTACGACACGCAGGGAATACGTGGGAAGTATTCGTTCTCCCCTATCCCCAGGGATATATATTGAAATAATAGAAAGAATTTTGATCTAGAAAGCAAATTATTCCCGGCTTCATACATGTCATGCCCCTTCCTTCCTAATTTGCATATTACGATACAACGATCATGTACATTATAAAGGTTCTCATGTGGGTGTTCACACTCCTAGAAGAGTTAACTGAGTTAGCACAGAAAGTCATTTATCATTATCCCATCAAAAACGACGGTACGACCCTTGAGCACGACGGTACGAACCCTTGAGCACGACGGTACGAACCCCTGAGCACGACGGTACGACCCTTGAGCAAGACGACACGACCCTGGGTATATTACCCTGGCCTTTGATCCTGACCCATAGGGGTTTGGCTTGAGGTTTGACCATCATAACTTGGGGTCGTATCAAAATAACTATAATATTTTTCGTGAATAACTAAAGCCTACATCCAAATGTGTATACAAACAACAAAAAAATCCACATATAAATAATCCATCAGGAGAAAATTAGACTAGCTACCCTTTTAACCCCCTCCCAACACGTTCACATTCAAAAGTCTCTCCTCCTTCCGCCCGCTGGGACGTGCGGTGTGGGTAAACAGTACCTACCTGACGGAGGGATCGAACCCGCCACACCACCCACCACACCACCACCCCCACGCACGATCCCATCCCGTCCGAGAGATATACCAACAGTGAACCTCGCGCCTGACTGTTTACGGCTCCACCCACCCTGACCAGGGCCCTGGGCCATGATTAACTCACACACACACACACACACACACACACACACACACACACACACACACACACACACACACACTGATAACAATATTTATATTTATCCTGTCAGTGAGATTATCGTTCAATATTGATCCTCAAATATCATAATCGCAGCCTGGGTTGATGACCTCCTGAGTGGACGACCCTACACTACAGGGGGGGGGAGGGAGTCAGCCAAGGTCACGGAGGGAAGCACCAGCTGCCTGAAAGTCCCGTGGGTCATGTATGACCTGGAGACGCTATTCCAGGTGACACCAGGTCAGACGTGCTGCACGCGACACCAGGTCAGACGTGCTCCACGTGACACCAGGTCAGACGTGCTGCACGTGACACCAGGTCAGACGTGCTGCACGTGACACCAGGTCAGACGTGCTGCACGTAACACCAGGTTATGTAAGCCAACACTCAACCTTCATCATGAGGTGACCACATACACGTGCGTGCCTTATCAGTCCAACCTGTTATCAGATAACACGAGAGATAAGAACCCAGAGCCACACCGCAGCCTCTCCCAATCCCTCACCTTCAAACCCCACACACAACCCCACACCCTTCCTCCCTCCCTCACCTCTCCCCCACGCGACAACAGGACCACAAACGTCTACTTTAAAAAAAAAAATAATATCTTGATTCCATCCACGATCAACCAGAGAGACAGACGACCCGAGGGCGCGCCTCCCCCCGCCTCGCTGTGGGCAGCCGTGGTGTGTGTGTGCGTGTGTGTGTGTGTCTGTGGTGGTAGTGAGGTCACCCCTGCAGCTGTGGGGTCACTCACAGCCGGAGGTGTGGGGTTAGTGGTGGAGGTGTGGGGTTACTGGTGGAGGTGTGGGGTCATTGCTGGATGTGTGGAGTTAGTGGTGGAGGTGTGGGGTTACTGCTGGAGGTGTGGGGTTAGTGGTGGAGGTGTGGGGTTACTGCTGGAGGTGTGGGGTTAGTGGTGGAGGTGTGGGGTTAGTGGTGGAGGTGTGGGGTTACTGCTGGAGGTGTGGGGTTAGTGGTGGAGGTGTGGGGTTAGTGGTGGAGGTGTGGGGTTAGTGGTGGAGGTGTGGGGTTACTGCTGGAGGTGTGGGGTTAGTGGTGGAGGTGTGGGGTTACTGCTGGAGGTGTGGGGTTAGTGGTGGAGGTGTGGGGTTACTGCTGGAGGTGTGGGGTTAGTGGTGGAGGTGTGGGGTTACTGCTGGAGGTGTGGGGTGAGGGACCAGCTGGTCCTGCTCCACCCACTACCTCCCTGCTGCAGCCACCCCTTTCCTCGTCACGTATTTGGCTCGTTATGTATGTAATGACCTCTCTCTCTCTCTCTCTCTCTCTCTCTCTCTCTCTCTCTCTCTCTCTCTCTCTCTCTCTCTCTCTCTCTCCCCAGGGAGACAACAGCCAGCTGCTGCTCCCCACCATTACCTGTTTCCTCCCCAAACCCACCCCACCTCTTCTTTACCCCACCACAACCCACCACCACCTCCCCACCACCCACACCACACCACACCCACCCGCCCACCGCCACATTCCACCGTCTACATAACAACACTCCCCTCCTGTACACCATGTTCTCTTCCTCAACAACTTTTTAAGAACGAATAATTTTTCTAAACCAATTTACAAAAGAGTCTTTTCCCCACCATCCAATATCTCTCTCCCCCACACCCCCACCCCCCTACTCCGATCATCCACCCCTCCCACAATCACCCATCACCCTCCCACAATCACCTCCTCCCCCTTCCACAATCACCCCTTCCCCCTCCCACAATCACCGCCTCCCCCTTCCACAATCATCCCTCCCCCTCCCACAATCACCTCCTCCCCCTCCCACAATCACCCCCTCCCCCTCCCACAATCACCCCCTCCCCCTCCCACAATCACCGCCTCCCCCTTCCACAATCACCCCTCCCTCTTCCACAATCATCCCTCCCGCTCCCACAATCACCCCTTCCCCTCCCACAATCACCCCCTCCCACTCCCACAATCACCCCTCCCTCTTCCACAGTCACCCCTCCCTCTTCCACAATCACCCCCTCCCCCTTCCACAATCACCCCTCCCTCTTCCACAATCATCCCTCCCGCTCCCACAATCACCCCCTCCCCCTCCCACAATCACCCCTCCCCCTCCCACAATCACCCCTCCCCCTCCCAGAATCACCCCTTCCCCTCCCACAATCACCCCTTCCCCCTCCCACAATCACCGCCTCCCCTCCCACAATCACCCCCTCCCCCTCCCACAATCACCCCCTCCCCCTTCCACAATCACCCCTCCTCCTCCCCCTCCCCCCTACCACCCACCCCTTCCATATAAATTCAAATCTCGGTTTAATGTCCCCTTCATCCTTACCCCCCCCCCCCTCCACCCCTTTCACGAGGCTGTTCACGCGAGCGTCCGGCCTCCCTGGGAGCCGTGTTTACCCAGCCTTGTTTACCCCCCCCCCCCCAGGGTGTGGAGAGACGAAGTGTTTACTATAAACACTCTCCTCCCTCAATCCAGGACCCGTAGTGATAATGTTTATTTGTTTAACGTCTGTTTACAAGGGCGTTACAGCTTACGCCTACGCGTGATTCAACGACGCTTTTGAACCCGTAAATGAAATGAAGACAGGATATATTTACAGTTTATCTTGATATGGTGTTTACTGTGTGTTGTTTACAGCATCGGTTAATCGTACCCTTATCCTGTACTTATTATTGTTTACACTTTCAATATTTCTCAGTTATGTCTGTTTGCAGTGTTAACCCACGCAGTTTACAAACTGTATCCCGTGTTGGTCAGGATAACCAAGTATTTTCTTAAAAAAGGAAAAAAAAACACGGTAAACACTGTAAAAGAGCCATTAATATCTTGTAAGTCATTAAGTACAGGTAATTACTTGTACTTAATGACTTACAAATATTACTGGCTCTTTTACATTGTTTACCGTATTTTCTTTTCTATTTTACAAAATTACTGGTAACTTTTACACTGACCATACACGATATATGTAAACTGAATGTTGAGTTTGAAAAAAATATTCAGTGACGGTGAAGACTGATTACGTGGCTTCATATAAACTGTCCAGATGACGACAGTTTGTTGGGTATATCGTTAAACTAATCAGGTGATGATTGTTTGTATCATAAACTGCTGAGATTATTGTTTACATCATAAACTGTTGAGGTGATGCTTGTTTACATCATAAAATGTTGAGGTGATGCTTGTTTACATCATAAACTGTTGAGGTGGTGCTTGTTTACATCATAAACTGTTGAGGTGATGCTTGTTTACATCATAAACTGTTGAGATGATGCTTGTTTACATCATAAACTCTTGAGGTGATGTTTGTTTACATCATAAACTGTTGAGGTGATGCTTGTTTACACCATAAACTGTTGAGGTGATAATGATTTACATCGTAAACTGTTGAGGTGATTATTGTTTACACCATAAACTGTTGAGGTGATGACTGTTTACATCATAAACTGTTGAAGTGATGAGTGTTTAGATCATAAACTGTTCAATTGACGATTGTTTATATCATAAACTGTTCAGGTGGTGACTGTTTATATCATAAACAATTCAATTACATCACAAACTGTATCGACGATGATTGCTTATATCACAAACTTCGGGTGACGACTGTTTATATCATAAACTGTTGACGAAATTATTGTTTATATTATAAACTGTCAAGGTGATTGTTTACATCCTGTGTTCAGGTGATGGCTGTTTATAAGGTACCTTTTCGTAAACTGTTTGCAAAGTAACTTGTCCATATATTCAGATGTTTATATTTTTGTAACTCATGTATATCTTATTCAATTTCTAATTACTCGTCAATTATCATCGCACAAGTGACGTTAAATTACGATACACAAGAAGTTATGTTACAGTACATACGGCGTTACATTATGGTGCATAAAGAGGATGATAAGTTATCGTAAACTTGGGTTAAGTTATCGTACACAACGGGGTGTTGTCGTAAACTGAAGGTTGAGTTACCGTACACAACGGGGATAATGTCATCGTAAACTAAAGGTTACATTATCGTACACAGAGGGGTGTTATCGTACACAACGGGGATAAAGTCATCGTAAACTAAAGGTTACGTTATCGTACACAGAGGGGTGTTATCGTACATAACGGGGATAAAGTCATCGTAAACTAAAGGTTACGTTATCGTACACAGAGGGGGTGTTATCGTACACAACGGGGATAAAGGCATCGTAAACTAAAGGTTACGTTATCGTACACAGAGGGGTATTATCGTACACAACGGGGATAAAGGCATCTTAAACTAAAGGTTACGTTATCGTACACAGAGGGGTGTTATCGTACACAACGGGGATAAAGTCATCGTAAACTAAAGGTTACGTTATCGTACACAGAGGGTGTGTTATCGTAAACGAAAGGTTAAGATATCGTATACAAGGGATAAAGTTATCGTACAAGAGGTCATCTACTCGTACACAAGAGGTTATCGTGCACAGAGAGATTACGTTATCAAAGAAAGAGTTGTTAACGTACTTGAGAGGTTATCTTCCATTTCTCTCACTGACATCTGCTGCCAAGAGCAGTGTGGTTTCAGAAGTGGTAGAGGATGTGTGGATCAGGTGTTTGCTTTGAAGAATGTATGTGAGAAATACTTAGAAAAGCAAATGGATTTGTATGTAGCATTTATGGATCTGGAGAAGGCATATGATAGAGTTGATAGAGATGCTCTGTGGAAGGTATTAAGAATATATGGTGTGGGAGGCAAGTTGTTAGAAGCAGTGAAAAGTTTTTATCGAGGATGTAAGGCATGTGTACGTGTAGGAAGAGAGGAAAGTGATTGGTTCTCAGTGAATGTAGGTTTGCGGCAGGGGTGTGTGATGTCTCCATGGTTGTTTAATTTGTTTATGGATGGGGTTGTTAGGGAGGTGAATGCAAGAGTTTTGGAAAGAGGGGCAAGTATGAAGTCTGTTGGGGATGAGAGAGCTTGGGAAGTGAGTCAGTTGTTGTTCGCTGATGATACAGCGCTGGTGGCTGATTCATGTGAGAAACTGCAGAAGCTGGTGACTGAGTTTGGTAAAGTGTGTGAAAGAAGAAAGTTAAGAGTAAATGTGAATAAGAGCAAGGTTATTAGGTACAGTAGGGTTGAGGGTCAAGTCAATTGGGAGGTGAGTTTGAATGGAGAAAAACTGGAGGAAGTGAAGTGTTTTAGATATCTGGGAGTGGATCTGGCAGCGGATGGAACCATGGAAGCGGAAGTGGATCATAGGGTGGGGGAGGGGGCGAAAATTCTGGGAGCCTTGAAGAATGTGTGGAAGTCGAGAACATTATCTCGGAAAGCAAAAATGGGTATGTTTGAAGGAATAGTGGTTCCAACAATGTTGTATGGTTGCGAGGCGTGGGCTATGGATAGAGTTGTGCGCAGGAGGATGGATGTGCTGGAAATGAGATGTTTGAGGACAATGTGTGGTGTGAGGTGGTTTGATCGAGTAAGTAACGTAAGGGTAAGAGAGATGTGTGGAAATAAAAAGAGCGTGGTTGAGAGAGCAGAAGAGGGTGTTTTGAAGTGGTTTGGGCACATGGAGAGAATGAGTGAGGAAAGATTGACCAAGAGGATATATGTGTCGGAGGTGGAGGGAACGAGGAGAAGAGGGAGACCAAATTGGAGGTGGAAAGATGGAGTGAAAAAGATTTTGTGTGATCGGGGCCTGAACATGCAGGAGGGTGAAAGGAGGGCAAGGAATAGAGTGAATTGGAGCGATGTGGTATACCGGGGTTGACGTGCTGTCAGTGGATTGAATCAAGGCATGTGAAGCGTCTGGGGTAAACCATGGAAAGCTGTGTAGGTATGTATATTTGCGTGTGTGGACGTATGTATATACATGTGTATGGGGGTGGGTAGGGCCATTTCTTTCGTCTGTTTCCTTGCGCTACCTCGCAAACGCGGGAGACAGCGGCAAAAAAAAAAAAGAAAAAAAATGTTTAGAATATATATAAATACAGTTTTCTGTGATCATTATCATTCTAGTAACCATTACTATCTTCAAAAAATATATATAATGATAAAGCATCAAATCAAATACATTCGAGAATTCTATAATAAGGACTGAAAATAAGATACGATTGAAAAATAAATAAATGGGCAACGCGAGCCAGGCCAGCCAGACAAGCGAGCATGTCACCTGCCCGACGGCGACACACGATCCAACCCCATACCGTCACCCATTACCAACCTTTATGACCCACGATCCTACACAAGGGTATAGACCCTAAAACCTTATTACCAACCGACCCAACGGATCATCTCCATTGTCGTTAGTCCAAGACTAATCAGTGAAAGACCTTGTTAACTCGAGGTAACAGCCGTTACGGTGATTAAGATGGTGCTACAGAGCAAGACGTGAAGTGGTGTTGTATAAACTCCGAGAGTAATGAGGGATCAATACGTCTACCATGGATCGCATCACGTACGTTTAAGTGGTGTTGGATCTCCCCTGGAGGAGAGAGAGAGAGAGAGAGAGAGAGAGAGAGAGAGAGAGAGAGAGAGAGAGAGAGAGAGAGAGAGAGAGAGAGAGAGAGAGAGTCTTGTCCTTAGAGTCACTTTGTTGATCTTGGGCAGCTGGAGAAGACGTGTTTCCCAGGACCCCTATCCTCTTCTCTTTAGGATAGGCCAGTGGGTAACTACTGCTGCTGTGTGGAGAGCCAGAGTACGATGCTGGACGGTATACCATCACGAGGCCGGGTCTTATATGTACTGCGCTGTGTGTGTGGTGGGGGGAACGGCGACACAACCCACGCAGATCAAAGCTAACACCTCGCGCAGTTTCTTAAAAGAGTTGTGTATCCACACCAGCAGTCAACCATACAGTTGTCTTCCTCCCCATTCATCCACAGTCCTCACACCATGACTGTACGTCTGGGTGTGTGTGTGTGTGTGTGTGTGTGTGTGTGTGTGTGTGTGTGATAATGCTTGGAAGTTTACCCGAATTAACAGCATCCAAACGCTGAAGTACATACGATACAGAGTGTATAGGTCTATAGAGCAAGAGGTTCATAAAGCCCACATTTCACAGCATATCACGTGGATTTGGAACATAATAGACCTAATTTGCACAGGAGAAAGATGGGGTAAACCATAATTCACACAGAAAATGGGGTAAACCATAATTCACACAGAAAATGAGGTAAACCATAATTCACACAGAAAATGGGGTAAACCATAATTCACACAGAAAATGAGGTAAACCATAATTCACACAGAAAATGGGGTAAACCATCATTCACACAGAAAATGGGGTAAACCATAATTCACACAGAAAATGGGGTAAACCATAATTCACACAGAAAATGGGGTAAACCATAATTCACACAGAAAATGGGGTAAACCATAATTCACACAGAAAATGGGGTACACCATAATTCACACAGAAAATGAGGTAAACCATAATTCACACAGAAAATGGGGTAAACCATAATTCACACAGGAAATGGGGTAAACCATAATTCACACAGGAAATGGGGTAAAGCATAATTCACACAGAAAATGGGGGTAAACCATAATTTACACAGCAAATGGGGTAAACCATAATTTACACAGAAAATGGGGGTAAACCATAATTCACACAGAAAATGGGGTAAACCATAATTCACACAGAAAATGGGGGTAAACCATCATTCACACAGAAAATGGGGGTAAACCATAATTTACACAGCAAATGGGGTAAACCATAATTTACACAGAAAATGGGGGTAAACCATAATTCACACAGAAAATGGGGTAAACCATAATTCACACAGAAAATGGGGGTAAACCATAATTTACACAGGAAATGGGGGTAAACCATAATTCAAACAGATATAGAACTTCCATATGGAACAACAACTACAAAGTATTCATGTAAACCTGATATCTAAGCCAATTCTGTCTTGAAAGTACGTGTTCTAAATCATTAAAAAATAACCTCTATTTTCTGGGTCATGGCGACCATTCTGAATGGTGTCTTGCGACATGGGAAACCTTGTTGAAAAGTGAGCATACACACACACACACACACACACACACACACACACGCGGACCATCCCTCCCAGCTGAGAGGTGGTCCAATGGCGTTACCAGCTGAGGGTTGGACCACAGACACAGATAATGGCACATGTTCAACAGGGCCTCTGACAACACGAACGGGAAAGGTGGAAATGGGACTACTACATGATAGTCGTCAGCTCGAGGTGGCAGAGGTGCCTAACTGCAACCCGGGGACGAGGGACACGAGGCGCTGGGAAGTGACGGTGACAAGGATGGTGCAGCACAGTGATTCTCGTGCTGGAGGAGTCGAGTGGGGGTGGAGAGTCCTGGGAGAACCAGTGTGATCAGCGCCTCTTGGTAAGTGTACCTGCGTGTGGTACAGCGTGGTACCTCCGTACCTCGCATGGTGTGGTACTGCGTGGTACCTCCGTACCTCGCATGATGTGGTACAGCGTGGTACCCCCGTACCTCGCATGGTGTGGTACTGCGTGGTACCTCCGTACCTCGCATGGTGTGGTACAGCGTGGTACCCCTGTACCTCGCATGGTGTGGTACTGCGTGGTACCCCTGTACCTCGCATGGTGTGGTACAGCGTGGTACCCCCATACCTCGCATGGTGTGGTACTGCGTGGTACCCCTGTACCTCGCATGGTGTGGTACAGCGTGGTACCCCCATACCTCGCATGGTGTGGTACAGCGTGGTACCCCTGTACCTCGCATGGTGTGGTACAGCGTGGTACCTCCGTACCTCGCATGATGTGGTACAGCGTGGTACCCCTGTACCTCGCATGGTGTGGTACAGCGTGGTACCCCTGTACCTCGCATGGTGTGGTACAGCGTGGTACCCCCATACCTCGCATGGTGTGGTACAGCGTGGTACCCCTGTACCTCGCATGGTGTGGTACTGCGTGGTACCCCTGTACCTCGCATGGTGTGGTACAGCGTGGTACCTCCGTACCTCGCATAGTGTGGTACCGCGTGGTACCCCTGTACCTCGCATGGTGTGGTACTGCGTGGTACCCCTGTACCTCGCATGGTGTGGTACAGCGTGGTACCCCCGTACCTCGCATGGTGTGGTACTGCGTGGTACCCCTGTACCTCGCATGGTGTGGTACTGCGTGGTACCCCTGTACCTCGCATGGTGTGGTACAGCGTGGTACCCCCGTACCTCGCATGGTGTGGTACAGCGTGGTACCCCTGTACCTCGCATGGTGTGGTACAGCGTGGTACCTCCGTACCTCGCATGGTGTGGTACAGCGTGGTACCCCCGTACCTCGCATGGTGTGGTACTGCGTGGTACCCCTGTACCTCGCATGGTGTAACCCAACCCCATCAGCCATCCACACGACCCCTCGGCTCCTCTCCGGTACATAAGGGGTAAATTGGTTACTATAAACAGGTCATAAACCAGAGACTCAATCGCCTCCCCCCTTTAACACCTGTCGCTCTCCACCCCTCACCCGTCGCCTTCCTCCACCTCTCCTACCCACCAGGCAGGTGCACATGCACACCTTCAACCCACCTGCCAGCCTCGGGCACGTCCCTACAGGTGTGCGGGGCCTCAAACATGTGGTATGTGGCGACAGGTGTTCACGCCAGCGGTTATGGCGATGCCCGTGGCCTTGACCACCGCCCACCTGGGTAGTGAGTGAGAGGCCGGGGCAAAAAGTGGTGCAGGATGGGCCGTCGTCGCCATGCATGCCCCCCCTTGCTAATGTATCACTTGCCCTAGGGGAAAATATACCCTCACCCATCCTTCCATTATATTCCCGTTTTCTCTCTCTATTTCACCATTTCTAATATTCCTGTCTTGTGAGTCATTCGAGATCTGTCCCCTCGGCAAGTGCTTCCGGAAGTCCAGGGTTCGAGTCCCTGGTAGAAAGAAGAAGAAAAAGAAAGAAAAAACAAAAACAGAAGCCATGACAAAATATCTCACCCCATCTCTCATTGGCTCTATTTTTCCACCTCTTGCACCTTTCTCTTGACCTCCTGCCTCTTTCTTTTATACATCTCCCAGTCATCTGCACTACTTCCCTGCAAAAATCGTCCAAATGAAAAGAAAAGATGAACAAGCCAAAAATATAAAAGTTTCTCCATAAAAAAAGATAGTGTATATGGTCATCAAATACATAGAAGTCGGGACAAAGTTTGTACAGGATATGGAGGGAGGAACAAGGATCGAACCCTGGACACACGAGAGAGGGTGCAGGAACGTGCTCCAAACAGCCAGGAGGGAAGATGATGCACCATAGGTAAATCATGTTCTTCATCACATCTTATATGTTCTATCATGATTATATTCATCATAATAATCCCAGATTAATGAGGACGGGTTCTGGAAATCATTTGATTACACTTCCAGATGGGCAGGACGTAAGTCGTGTTGGGTAATTACATTACGAGCGATTACCTTAACGACAATAAATAATCTTAATGATCATGAGATGATGAGGTAGTACTGATACTGTGGTCTGTCACCTTGTCTTCACTAAACTACTACTTACCATTACTACTACTACTACTAATAATAATAATAATAATGATAATAATAGCAATAATAATAATAACAACAACAACAACAACAACAATAATAATAATAATAATAATAATAATAATAATAATAACAATAATAATAATAATAATAATAATAATAATAACAATAATAATAATAATAATAATAATAATAATAACAATAATAATAATAATAATAATAATAATAACAATAATAATAATAACAATAATAATAATAATAATAATAATAATAATAATAATAACAATAATAATAATAATAATAATAATAACAATAATAATAATAATAATAATAATAATAATAATAATAATAATAATAATAATAATAATATTAATAATTATCATTATTATTACTATTATTATCATTATCATTATCATTATTGGTAGTAGTAGTAGTAGTAGTAGTAGTAGTAGTCCAGTATTTACACCAGCTTGATGAGGCAGACAGTGAACATGATGAGGTAGACAGTGAACATGATGAGGCAGACAGTGAACATGATGAGGCAAACAGTGAACATGATGAGGTAGACAGTGAACATGATGAGGTAGACAGTGAACAATTCTTTAAGTGATGTAGGGAGAGAAGAGCCACAGGAAAACTGTTGGTGATGGATGAATGGAGGAAACTGATGATGTATGACATACGGCAGGATAAAAACTTGTATGAGATGAGAGAGACTGTGTTCAAGAGGTGAGTGAGGCCCCACGAGTGCAGAACTCCCTCCCCGTACACACACACACACACACACAAGCATGCAGCTGAAAATGACATTTGAATTAGAACTAGAGGATGCGTGGCAGCGTGACCTCACGTCATCAATCTATTTAAAAAGGTCAGACCAAGTGTGTGTGTGTGTGTGTGTGTAGAGGAAGGGAAGAGGGAGGGGTGTGGGGGATGGAGGATGGGGGGGTAGGGGAGGTTACAGCTGGGAGTAAAGGATACGAATCGTTCACTGGCGGATGCACGAAACAAAGAGAGAGAGAGAGAGAGAGAGAGAGAGAGAGAGAGAGAGAGAGAGAGAGAAGCTTTGCCTCACGTCGGGAAACCGTGTGAAGACTACGAGTGGGTCGCGGGACGCGTCAGGTCTCCGATAGCAATACGTTAAGTCGGCGATGGGATGCGTCATGGTTTACCACGGGACGCGCCAGGTCTACGATAGCAATACGTTAAGTCACGTTAAGTCGGCGATGGGATGCGTCATGGTTTATCGCGGGATACGAGAAGTTTACGATGGGATACGTCAGGAGGACCACAACACCACTCGTGGCTCAGCAAGGTCGCTTGCGCTGGGCATCCTGGGTCAAAAAGAAAGCCGGTGCATCCCATACAGTATAATGAGAGACATCCATACTAGGGGGAGAAAAAAAACGCACGCGTGAGAGGGCATTAGCATCCCTTGTGCATAATACTAATGACTGTGTTATTAATGGTGACGTGGGTAATGGTGGCATGGCTGCTGACCATTAATTATGCCCCCTTTTTTTTTTCATCCTCTTACAGCTGGAGCATATTGGCCCCGTGGGGGGGATAGCGCGCGCGTGGGACTTCAAAGTGCAACAGACACATCCCTTATTGTGCCAGCCCGGCCCATGGTGTGTGCTCACACGCACATACCAACACAGCTCGTACACGTCTCATAGTCAACACATACACACGGTGAACGCTCTCCTCCCTCTCTCCCTCCCTTGAACACAACAGTCTCTCGAATGAACATCGAAAGCAATCATCGAAGACGAAATGAACCAGTTCGTCATTATGAACTCACGAAATGAACCAGTTCTTCATTATGAACTCACGAAATGAACCAGTTCTTCATTATGAACTCACGAAATGAACCAGTTCTTCATTACGAACCCACGAAATGAACTTTACAACCTTCGTTTCTCTCAATATACACAGACAAGACGTTACAGTAGCAGCGTGGGTGAAGGGTACATGGCTCTTGGGGGTAGGAGAGAGAGAGAGAGAGAGAGAGAGAGAGAGAGAGAGAGAGAGAGAGAGAGAGAGAGAGAGAGAGAGAGAGAGAGAGAGAGAGAGAGTACAGTGGGTGCAGTACATCAGCGGCACACGGGAGGGTGGCATGTAGGGGCCCCCACCCCCCCCGTGAGGGTCAAGGGACATAGAGGGTTCTTGTCCCACCACAAACACGCAGCAGACCATCCATTGTCGTTCGTGGTATAAAGACACCAACAGAGTGTGCCAGGGTCCCAAAGACTGGCTACAGGTACACACCTTATCCCCGGGCGTCGGGACACATCACAGACGGAATATACAATCTATAGAGGTCTGAGGGGAATGTGTATTTCAGAGTATAATCTATACGATACAGTATGATACTGGCGGACACATAAGAGGTAGGGACACTACGAGAGGCCTATTGGCCCATGCTACGCTGGTTCCCCAGTCTGTTCCACCCTACAACCAACAGCCCGAACTCATAAAACACATCCGACCTTCGTTAAAACCTACCTTAAAGACTTGGCAGCGTGTTCCACACGAAATTCGACATGATCTGGTCAACAAGCGAACACACCACAAATGTGATGGTATGGGTGAAGGGGACGTGGTGGAGGAGGGAGGCACAGAGCGTACACAGACTCGGTACAACGACACAGACGGGCGACAGACTTGAGGCCTGGATGTCCTTTGGGACCCCACACAGTTAACATCACTCGGGAGGTGGGTGGCTGAGGTCATTGTTGACGGTGTTAGCACAGCACAGAGCTGTACCTCACGCCCGTGCAGCTCAGGGTTGGCCGTGTTCTGAGTACAAGACTATCCTTCCAAGACAGATATCACTGTCTGTAGGAGAGTCAGTGAGTTCGCAAATCAACAGACCTCGAGGACTGGTAGTACTACTGAGTCTCGGGAATACGATTATGTCATGTTCGGGCGCTGGTACTTCTGCTGGTGCTGCTGTACAGGGCCGACACCGGCCGTGTTCAGGATCACAGTTCCTCGAGATCTGCCACACGTACCCTGTACCTTACGGTGCAGCACTCTGGTGGCCACGATATGATATTACCTGGCTCATGTCTCGTGCT
This sequence comes from Panulirus ornatus, assembly GCF_036320965.1. Classification (NCBI taxonomy): domain Eukaryota; kingdom Metazoa; phylum Arthropoda; class Malacostraca; order Decapoda; family Palinuridae; genus Panulirus; species Panulirus ornatus. Next base: position 15,368,520 of record NC_092234.1, read on the forward strand.
TTACGTGCTGGTCTTTCTTAAACCTGCCATGATCAGAGAGCTTACGCCCGTCTGATCACTCAGTTTTCGTCCTCGCGAGCAACAACTGTGATGTGAGGGGACCCGGACTGTGGCTCTGGTCTGACCAGGTCTGGTGTAGGTGCCTGCCTGGAGGCAGACAAGTGTGTGTGTGTGTGTGTGTGTGTGTGTGTGTCACACACGTTGAGGCGTCCTGGTGATGGTGGGCATTATTGTAGGCCTGGGCACTCTCCCCTGAGGGTGTTGCGAGAGTTGGGTGACTGGCCTCATCCAAGGTGTCTGGCCTCATCCAGGGGTGTCTGGCCTCACCCAGGGGTGTCTGGTTCGATGCTTAGTGCCGCCTTCCCTCCTCCAGTTCCCAGCTGGCACTCGTCAGGGATGTCATCATGCATCTTAACAACCTCACCTCCTGAAGCAGGAGAGGCGTCAGCACCGAGGGCAAGGGCATGTTGCCGCCGATGCCTGTGGCTGCCAGTGATGGCGGCCCACGGGGACACCCACCTGACGCTGGACCCGACGCTCGAGGACACGCTCGAGCGAAGGATCTGGAGCTTGTGTCAGGTCGTACTCCAGCAGGGGGGCTCGGGGTCAAGGTCGTGTACACACACACACACACACACATGGTGTGGTCTGGGGCGGCTGGCTCTGGGGCGATGGTGAGGACGATACGCCCTGAGGGACACCAGCCCTCCACCGCTGCCACAACACAAAGTGACAGCCAAGGTCCTCCTCACCCACTTGCCAAATCTTCAGTCTTAAAGTCGTTACGTGTATAAATATACAGAGGTCAAAGTGTTCCAGGGATAGTACGGGTAGAAGGACCATGGATAGGTGGTAGGTGGAGGCAAATACAGAGCGTACAAAGCGTTCCAGGGATAGTACGGGTAGAAGGACCATGGACAGGGGGTAGGTGGAGACAAATACAGAGCGTCCACTAGATACAGTACAACGACAGTGTCCATAATCAGCTCTGTGAGGTGTGGTGTGCCAGGGTATCCCATCATACGGGTGTGGCTAGATGATCCGTTGGGAGAAGATGCCGTACAGGCCATACTGAGTGAGTGAGTGAGTGAGGCTGGTGAGCCACCAGCTGCAGCGTGTGTAGATGAGAGCGAGCCAGTGAACGCGGGGCACCTGGGGTCGTCACTCACACGGAGAACGTGTTGTGCCCACCTGGGGGACGGAGGCGGCGGTGGGGGGCGGCTTCTGAGGTGGCGCACAGGCCGCTGACGATCTCTCCCTAACCACCTTGAGTAACGGCGGTACGATCCTTAGGTCAGGTCAGGTCAGGTTAGGTCATGGCCCAGGCCATCACAACCCAAGGGTCGTATCGACGTGCTCAAGGGTCCCAACATCGCTGCTCAAAGGTCGTTCCGTCGTGTTCAAAGATCGTACCATCGTGTTCTAGGGCTGCACCATCGTGTTCAAGGGCTGCACCATCGTGTTCAAGGGCCATACCGTTGTGTTCAAGGGCCACACCGTTGTGTTCAAAGGGGTCTCTCTCTCTCTCTCTCTCTCTCTCTCTCTCTCTCTCTCTCTCTCTCTCTCTCTCTCTCTCTCTCCTCCCTCTCCTGCAGCAGGCGTGGGTCTGGTTATCGTGTGGTTCCGCAGTGAACCAAGGACCCCAATCACAGCATCAGCCAAGCCAGGGATCGTGGGGTGGGGCCCTTGTAAGCCGTCGTGCGACCATAAGCCCACCTTATAAGCCTCCTTACACTGCGCAATCGCATTTGCTGACGTCGAGGAAACCTTTTACGCTCACGCGGATCACAGACGCAGCGCTAGGGCCGTCTCCTCCCTCCTCGACGCCGAAATTCAATCCTCGTTAACACACCTGCAGCGCCTCCCCCTGACGTGGTGCTCTCTTGCCCTCGATTTTTGCGGATGTCATATCAAGTCACCTCGCACTGTGCCGGGGACCTATAGCGTTGGATGCTGATTTTCCAGGTTGAAGAACTGGTGGAGAACGAACGTCTGTGGTATATTATATTTGACATACTCTCGCACCAAAGACTGAAGTGCTTAGATACCGTTCGATCTACGGTTTAAAACTGGCTCAGTTCGAGATTCAAACAGTTTAGGGCCGATCTGACGTATATACTGCCCTTGGCTTATACGAAGGTCAGAACTTCGGGGGGGAGGAGGGGGGGCAAAGGTCACGACATCCGAGCACACGACGTTACGACCCTCCGGTATATATGATAGGGCAGAGAGTCGTTTTCTGACCCGAATCGTTTGAGGTCAGGTCAATGGGCTAGGTCATCCTACCTAAGGGTCGTAGCGACGTGCTCTAGTTAAACACACACACACACACACACACACACACACACCTGGCACAAGCTAAGGTGTGTGTGTGTGTGTGTGTTTGTGTGATTAAAGGCATGGTACATATATACAAGGTTGAAGACATGGGGAAACAAGGGTGTAAAACTCTCTCCCCGTAACGGTACACAAACAGCAATCACACACAGTAATCACACACACACTCAAAGTGACCATTAATGGCAATTACAGACACCGACGAAGGTAAACACAGACAGTCACAGACATTAGCTAAGTGAGACAGTGACAGAGAGGGTCAACCGGACCGACAGACAGACAGACAAAAACAGACCTTCGCAAGTCCACAGCCAAACTCAGACGTTCACTGACACAGAGAATAATCACAGAGCGCCATTGCCATACAGACCCAACACAGACATATTCATCCATACACAACCACTATCTGTCTCTCTGCTACCAGCGAACAACGCACACAGGCTACAGACAAGACACAACAGCCAGCCACAGACAATGATACTCTGACAGACACAGCCATACAGCCACTGGTGCCTTACATACAGACACAGGAAGGTCCAGCTAGAGACAGAGCGGCAAAGACTGTCTAATCAACACCCAGACAGTCAGGATCACAGACAGAGAGCTGGGGCCACAGTCAGAGAGCCAGGACCACAGACAGAACCATAGACAGACAGCTGGGGCCACAGTCAGAGAGCCAGGACCACAGACAGAACCACAAACAGACAGCTGGGGCCACAGTTAGAGAGCCAGGACCACAGACAGAACCACAGACAGACAGCTGGGGCCACAGTCAGAGAGCCAGGACCACAGACAGAACCATAGACAGACAGCTGGGGCCACAGTCAGAGAGCCAGGACCACAGACAGAACCACAGACAGACAGCTGGGGCCACAGTTAGAGAGCCAGGACCACAGACAGAACCACAGACAGACAGCTGGGGCTACAGTCAGAGAGCCAGGACCACAGACAGAACCACAGACAGACAGCTGGGGCTACAGTCAGAGAGCCAGGACCACAGACAGAACCACAGACAGACAGCTGGGGCTACAGTCAGAGAGCCAGGACCACAGACAGAACCACAGACAGACAGCTGGGGCCACAGTCAGAGAGCCAGGACCACAGACAGAACCACAGACAGACAGCTGGGGCCACAGTCAGAGAGCCAGGACCACAGACAGAACCACAGACAGACAGCTGGGGCTACAGTCAGAGAGCCAGGACCACAGACAGAACCACAGACAGACAGCTGGGGCTACAGTCAGAGAGCCAGGACCACAGACAGAACCACAGACAGACAGCTGGGGCACGTAAAGCAGGACCACAGACAACCACAGACAGACACTGGGCTACAGCGGACAGGACCACAGACAGAACCACAGACAGAACAGCTGGGGCTACAGTCAGAGAGCCAGGACCACAGACAGAACCACAGACAGACAGCTGGGGCTACAGTCAGAGAGCCAGGACCACAGACAGAACCACAGCGACAGCGGGGCTCGTCGAGAGCGACCACAACAAACACACGAGCTGGCTACAGTCAGATGACACTGAGCCATACTGAACACAACAGACGGCGGGGCTCGTCATGACCAGGCACAGCGACGCGCAGGGTCGTCTCAGGGAGGTGCGTAGTCGGAATTACCAAAAGGTCTTGCTGTCCGTGCTGCCGTTAGTAAGTCGTGCAGGGTGTACTGACCAGGGTAAGGTCGTGCAGGGTCGTACTAGCCAGGGTAAGGTCGGCGGGGTCGTACTAGCCAGGGTAAGGTCGTGCAGGGTCGTACTAGCCAGGGTAAGGTCGTGCGGGGTCGTACTAGCCAGGGTAAGGTCGTGCGGGGTCGTACTAGCCAGGGTAAGGTCGTGCGGGGTCGTACTAGCCAGGGTAAGGTCTTGCTAGGTCGTACTGGCCGGGGTAAGATCGTGCAGGGTTGTACTGACCAGGGTAAGGTCGTGCGGGGTTGTACTGGCCAGGGTAAGGTCGCGCTAGGTCGTACTGGCCAGGGTAAGGTCTTGCTAGGTCGTACTGGCCGGGGTAAGATCGTGCAGGGTTGTACTGGCCAGGGTAAGGTCGTGCGGGGTCGTACTGGCCAGGGTAAGGTCGTGCGGGGTCGTACTGACCAGGGTAAGGTCGTTCGGGGTCGTACTGGCCAGGGTAAGGTCGTGCGGGGTCGTACTGGCCAGGGTAAGGTCGTGCGGGGTAGTACTGGCCAGGGTAAGGTCGTGCGGGGTCGTACTGGCCAGGGTAAGGTCGTGCTAGGTCGTTCTGGCCAGGGTAAGGTCGTGCGGGGTCGTACTGGCCAGGATAAGGTCGTGCAGGGTCGTACTGGCCAGGGTAAGGTCGTGCGGGGTCGTACTGACCAGGGTAAGGTCGTGCGAGGTCGTATTGACCAGGATAAGGTCGTGCTGGGTGGTGTGAGGTGGTGTAAGGTCGTACCAGGCCATGCTAGGTCGTGCATGGGTGACATCAGTTCCTCCTAAGAGGGACGGCTAGGCCATGCTAGGTCGTGCTTGAGTGACACCAAGCTCCTAGGATGGACGGCTAGGCCTTGCTAGGTCCCCTCTCCTGGGATAAGATAAGTCAGAGGACAGATCACACACACTGAGGGAGGAACACCTGTACGTACAGCTGACGAACACGACGGTGAATCATCACACTGCCACCCAACTACTGGCCAGGTGGTGATCATTACGGTGAAGGTGGTGAACTCCTTCAGTATACCAGGAAGATTTAACCCCTTGTGTACCCAGACGAACTTAATTAACCCTTTAGGTAAGACGATTTAACCCCTTGTGTACCAAGACGACTTTCAACCCCTCCTTGTGTACCCAGACGACTTAAACCCTTAAGTACCAAGACAACAACCCTTGAGTACCTAGATTTAACCCCTTGAGTACCAAGATCTAACCCCTTGAGTGCCAAGACGACTTAACCCTTTAAGCAAGAGGACTTAACCCTTTAAATGCGTGGACATACATCTTCGAACCCGACCCAAACGCTCGAGCAGTTAATGCGTCAAGTCCAGACTTCCCTGTGACATTTCCATGGCGGTATATGTGTCCTCCCCACACACACCATGGTATTCTCTCTCATCTTTCCCCACCACCACCGGCTGTTGAGCCAGAGGGAGAGGTGGGAGGGAGGTACACCTTCTACCTCACCATCCTCTGTTTCTACCACTGTTGTTGTTGTTCTTTACGTCACCACAACAGATATAGAACTCAGCGTGACCCCCTCTGTAGCAGCCAGCCACTACAATCCTCGTTTCAGGGAGGTATTAAGGCCTGGCTGGCGTTTGGGTGTGGCCGGGGGCGGGCGAGCGAGGAGGGCCAGGTGCCTCTTTATGCTGACTGACACGTACGTTATTAAGGACGGCAGCCAATGGTCATGTGAGGGTGGTCATCAACACCAACAATAGAACAACAGCCCAATCTCCGGCCCGGCTCATCACACGAAAGACTTCCACCACGGTGTTCAACCCTCGCGTGGCAGAATGATGTAACGCACATAACACAAGGTACGTCATCTGGATTAACACAAGGTACTTCATCTGGATTAACACAAGGTACGTCATCTGGATTAACACAAGGTACGTAACCTAGATTAACACAAGGTACGTCATCTGGATTAACACAAAGTACGTAACCTGGATTAACACAAGGTACGTCATCTGGATTAACACAAGGTACGTCATCTGGATTAACACAAGGTACGTCATCTGGATTAACACAAGGTACGTAACCTAGATTAACACAAGGTACGTCATCTGGATTAACACAAAGTACGTAACCTGGATTAACACAAGGTACGTCATCTGGATTAACACAAGGTACGTAACCTAGATTAACACAAGGTACGTAACCTGGATTAACACAAGGTACGTAACCTGGATTAACACAAGGTACGTAACCTGGATTAACACAAGGTACGTAACCTAGATTAACACAAGATACGTCATCTGGATTAACACAAGGTACGTAACCTAGATTAACACAAGGTACGTCATCTGGATTAACACAAGATACGTCATCTGGATTAACACAAGGTACGTAACCTAGATTAACACAAGGTACGTCATCTGGATTAACACAACGATCAGAGTCATCATATGTATGGCAATAACACGTCCTTTTCACAACTTGTATCCATGTTGTACTGTCATGGTTGTATACTGTCATGGTTGTATACTGTCATTGTCGTATACTGTCATGGTTATACGTTGTCATGGTTGTATACTATCATGGTTGTATACTATCAAGGTTGTATACTGTCATGGTTATATACTGTCATGGTTGTATACTGTCATGGTTGTATACTGTCATGGATGTATACTGTCATGGATGTATACTGTCATGGATGTATACTGTCATGGTTGTATACTATCATGGATGTATACTGTAATGGATGTATACTGTCAAGGTTGTATACTATCATGGATGTATACTGTCATGGATGTATACTATCAAGGTTGTATACTGTCATGGATGTATACTGTCATGGATGTATACTGTCAAGGTTGTATACTATCATGGATGTATACTGTAATGGATGTATACTGTCATGGATGTATACTGTCATGGTTGTATACTATCATGGTTGTATACTATCATGCATGTATACTGTCATGGTTGTATACTGTCATGGTTGTATACTGTCATGGTTGTATACTGTCATGGTTGTATACTATCATGGATGTATACTGTCATGGTTGTATACTGTCATGGTTGTATACTGTCATGGTTGTATACTATCATGGATGTATACTGTCATGGTTGTATACTATCATGGATGTATACTGTCATGGATGTATACTGTCATGGTTGTATACTGTCATGGTTGTATACTGTCATGGTTGTATACTGTCATGGTTGCATACTGTCATGGTTGTATACTGTCATGGTTGTATACTATCAAGGTTGTATACTGTCATGGTTGTATACTATCAAGGTTGTATACTGTCATGGTTGTATACTGTCATGGTTGTATACTGTCATGGATGTATACTGTCATGGATGTATACTGTCATGGTTGTATACTGTCATGGTTGTATACTGTCATGGATGTATACTGTCATGGATGTATACTGTCATGGATGTATACTGTCATGGATGTATACTGTCATGGTTGTATACTGTCATGGATGTATACTGTCATGGTTGTATACTGTCGTACCTACTCGTCGTAACTACCGTGTTTAAGACTTGTACATACGACCGTATAACATCCAACGGTGAACTACCCTCACATGACCCTTCATGTACCTACTCCAAACATCTGTTTACCCCATGATAAAGACGCCAGGTAGTTCACTGGCTTCATCCACCACCACACATCCTTCCTCATTTGTGTGTGATGGATAATCAGTGCACAAGAGCTCACACACACACACACACACACACACACACACGAAGGACAATTTACGTAAAGAGAGAATAACAATGAACAATATACATCTTTCTCTCAATGTATATATTTTCTCAATCATTTTTGATACATCTTTCGGTCAATGTATATATTTTCTCAATCATTTTTAATACATCTTTCGGTCAATGTATATATTTTCTCAATCATTCTTAATACATCTTTCGGTCAATGTATATATTTTCTCAATCATTTTAATACATCTTTCGGTCAATGTATATATTTTCTCAATCATTTTTAATACATCTTTCGGTCAATGTATATATTCTCTCAATCATTCTTAATACATCTTTCGGTCAATGTATATATCAATCATTTTTAATCCAGAAATAACTTGAGAGAGAAACACCTTCTACGAAAACATAATATTAGACCCACAACGATGTAAATCTATGAATTTTAATATCAATATGCATTCACACAAGGGCAGACTGACCCAACTGGTGTTGAGTTGACCACAAAAGCTTCAAGCTTAACCAATATTAATACATTTTCGTGGACCACACAGCCTTAAGCTTACCCAATATCAATCGATTTCCAGAGACTACAAAGCTTTAAGCTTTACCAATATTAGTATATTTTCGTTGACCACAAAGCTTTAAGCTTATCCAATATCAATCGATTTCGCTGACCACAAAGCTTTAAGCTTACCCAATATTAATCGATTTCGCTGACCACAAAGCTTTAAACTTACCCAATATTAATCGATTTCGCTGACCACAAAGCTTGAAGCTTACCCAATACTGATCACTTTTCAGGCCCTTGCTTATGTAATCATGCTTCAACAAAGCAATTCAACGACTCAGCCTGGGTGACGTGCAGATGGCCAGGGAGAAGGTGGAGGCGGGTTTAGGGCGCGCAGTGGGCATAACGCGTAGCTACAGGGAGGTGACAGGTGTGGCAGTGATGTCAGCTTAGGTGTAAGCTTAAGTCGTGGTAAGAGCTTACGGGAGAATGTAGCAAGCTTTTTCCAGTTATATCACCTTAACATGAGTACGAGTTTAACTCCTTCGGTGCTACGGTAGGGCTCTTGAGCACGACGGCACGGCCCTTGAGCACGGCGGTACGGGGCCCTTGAGCACGGCGGTACGGGGCCCTTGAGCACGACGGTACGATCCTTGAGCACGACGGTAAGGCCATTGAGCATGGCGATACGGCCCTTAAGCAAGGCGGTAAGGCCCTTAAGCACGACGGTACGGTACGGCACGGCCCTTGAGCACGACGATACGGGGCCCTTGAGACTGTCAGAACAAAACTTGCGTATGATGGCCTGGCCTTAGACCTGATCCTTAAGGGTCAGGTCAAAGGCCACTACAACGTACTCAAGGGTCATCACGTCATGCTGAAGGGCCGTCCGTACCGTCGTGCTCAAGGGCCGTACAGTCGTGCTCAAGGGCCGTACCGTCGTGCCGAAGGGCCGTACCGTCCTACTGAAGGGGTGCACTGAAATCCTCCATGTAGTGCATCAATCTTGCCACCAACCACCTTCCTCTTCTGCCAGCTGGGGTTGGTGGCCCGGCTGGTGGTTTCCCCGGAGGGCACCAGCAGAGCAGGTCAGGTCATGTCATGACCCCTTGGCTCGCCACTCCCCCAGGGACATCAGACCAGGAACAGAAGGCCAGAGGCGGGGAAACCCGAGGCGACGACTCAGAGTAACAGATAAAAAACCAACTTCCCTCGACTCTAAACACCTTCTGCTCTCCCTTGGGCAGGGGGGTAAAAAGGGAGGAGGGGTAAGGGGTTTAAGGGAAGACAGGGGGTAAAAGGGAGGGGAGAGGGGTAAAGGTGGTGGTGTTCATGGCGTAAGGGGCAGGAGAGACCAGACCTGGAGGCGGGGATGACCTGGGTGGTGACCAGACCTGGAGGCGGGGATGACCTGGGTGGTGACCAGACCCAACTTCCCGCCCAGGCAGACGTGGCTCGAGGCACTGGCATCAACAAGGGGGTTGGCGTGGCGGCCGCGGGATGGACGTGGGACAGAAGGGAGAGCCGCCTCGCCCTCAGCAGACGGACGGGCAGGCCATAAGGCAGCCATACATCATGGCATACCAACCCCTGTGAGCCCCAGCCGGGCTGCTGGCCGTGCGAACAGACAAGACAGCCTCTGTGTCCCGCCCCTCCGGGGGAGGAGGAAGCCATTCAGATAACCTCCCGCGCCTCCCTATGGGAAGAAGGAGGGACCTCTAAGGACGCGGCGCCTCCACCGGCTTCCTCAGAAGCACACACCCCAACAGCCTAATGGATCAAGGGTTAGGAAAAAAAATTGCTGTGATTCACGCGGAGTCCCACTAGGGGAGTGTTCGGGTGATAAGACAGACAACCTTCGCCCGGGCTATCACTGGAACGCTCTATGTGGCCAGCCACACATCAACCTGGAGCTCGGAAGCAAAACTGAAACTCACACTAACGTCACCTCTGGCATACAGTAATGGTGTCCTGGAATGTATTGATGGATTTATTCTATGTATGTATCAACCTCTCCAGCACGACGGTATAACCCTTGAGCACGAGGGCACGAGTCCTTGAGCATGATGTGCGACCCTTGAGCACGATAGTACGACCCTTGAGCACGATAGTACGACCTCTGAGCACGATAGTACGACCCTTGAGCACGATGGCATGACCGTTGGGTATGGTGGCCTGGCCTCTGATCTGACTAACCCTCCAAGATCGGGTCATAGACCAGCCCATGCAAAGGGAGCCATACGGTCGTGCTCAAGGCCTTACAACCTCACCTACCTGGGTCCTCCCGCCGGCAGTTATAAACAAACACACAGGCAACACTTCATCAATGACCAGTTACGATGACGAAGAAAACAACCCTGGGAGAGACGGTGTTCTTGGTGGCCACTATACAGGAAGTGTGTGGCAGATCGCCAAAAGGACCACCTTGACACCCTCTTACAATACACGGTTCAGCCCACGACGCCATGGGCTGAGGATCCTACCCAAGTACTCAGGAGGATCCAAAGACTCTGATAATCTCCATCTATCGAGTTACTTGACCCGTCTGATTCGCAGTGATAATAGATTCAACCTCGCGGGCAAGCGATCTACTTCGAAAGAGACGAGGTAACCTTGTCTTCAACAGGGTTGTTAACATATGGGACGATCTTGTGCCAAGTTAAGGTGGTTGGAGGCAGTACTGCAGATACGTATAAGAATAAGACTGACAGCATAATTCGCTTCAAAGTCCATGACTTTCATTGTTTGCGCCTCCATAGTCAAAATGACATATTGTATGTTATTCTCTCTGGGTTACCTGTAATGTCTTGTATCTTTTACCTCACTAAAGTGTGAGTCTGTGATATCTTCCACTACCACAAACACAGCTTCGAAAGGACCCAGTGCTCTGTAGCTGTTTGGGTTCCTTCGCGTGTATTCCTTCGTATTTCTTATGTCAACTGCTCGTGTTTATGCCAGAATAACGATTATGGTATATACTACAGAAAAGTGATATTATCACTTCCTATAAACTCATACAGGATTATCATCACTTCATGTACATGTGATGTACCTGATACAGCAGTACACTGAGCTGTGAGTACTGCAGTACACTGACACACCCTCCACTGCTCCAACACTGTACAGTACGACACTCACCAACCCTCACTGGAGCAGGTCACTCACTCCGCCACTCAGTGTAGCCCACACATTAACACTATACACAAAACTCAACCATTTGCCAGTCACTTGGAGTATATAATTTGAAGTATAATCGTTTAATACTGTAGGTTCTCTCCTTCCCTCCCTCCCTCCCTCCAACAGCCCTCCCTCACACTCCCTCCCGACAGCTGAACAAGGAGGGTCCAGCCATGGAGGAACGGGATGGGGGAAGGGAGGAGGAGAGATCTACATCATCGCCTCTTTAACCTCCTCCTCCTCTTCCTCCTCCTCATCTCTTGCCTCACACACACACACACACACACACACACACGTCCACACCACCAAACCTAACACACCGAAATAATCTACCACAAATCTCAAGTCACGTAATTCAACCATGAAAACAAAAGTGTTAAAATGTCACGGATTATACGACAGAGAAAATGCGATGCTAAAAATAAGTCTTATGCATTCTCTCGGAGAAAGAAAACGGAGGCAACGGGTCAGCCTTTGCAAATGTGTTTCAGCGACATTTAAAAAAAAAAACAACAGATCCAAATAACGTCTGGTTCTGATACCCTGCGGTCGTTAATGGCATCATACCAACACCCCCTCGTTTATTTACGTGCCAAAATATTTACCCAAAAAGCCCCGCTCACATAACAAACACATCATATAAAACCCTGAATTAAATTCTCTCTCTATATATATTATCTTGTATACATTTCTCAGGCGGGTTTGCTATTAATGTGGATGTTACACTCCAACTCCTCCTCGTTGAAAGTCCGACCCCTCGTGCGTGATCGATCATCTTGTTCTTATACGCACACATGATTAAGCTATCGCCAGCTTCCCATCCTCGACCGAACCTCTGAACACGACGCGACGAAGTCCCCGAACGCGTCGATGTGAACCCTTGAACACGACGGTACGAAGCCCCTGAACACGTCGATGTGAACCCTTGAACACGACGGTGCGAAGCTCTGAACACGACGATATGAACCCTTGAACACGACGGTACGAAGCCCCTGAACACATCGATATGAACCCTTGAACACGACGGTACGAAGCCCCTGAACACATCGATACGAACCCTTGAACACGACGGTACGAAGCCCTTGAACACATCGATACGAACCCTTGAAGACGACGGTACGAAGCCCCTGAACAAGACGATATGAACCCTTGAACACGACGGTACGAAGCTTTGAACACGACGATATGAACCCTTGAACACGACGGTACGAAGCTTTGAACACGACGATATGAACTCTTGAACACGACGGTACGAAGCTTTGAACACGACGATATGAACCCTTGAACACGACGGTACGAAGCTTTGAACACGACGATATGAACCCTTGAACACGTCGATATGAAACTTGAACACGACGGAACGAAGTCCCTGAACACGTCGATATGAACCCTTGAACACGACGGCGCGAACCTCTAAACACGACGCTAAAACCCCGTACGGTAAGATGACCTGACCTTTGACCTCACGCCTTAAGGCCAGGTCGCCACTACACTCAAGGGCTGCAGGGTCGTACCGCTGTGCCGTGCTGCAGGGGGGGTGAGGTGAGGACCTGAGCACAGGCAGCGGGCGAAGGTGTGGAGGTGTTGGCTGAGTGGATGAATAGGGTGTGGGGGAGCGGATAGGTGGCGTGGGAGGGCCAGTGGACTGCACACCGCTGGGCTACGTGCCCCTCACGGCGGTGTTCAGCTCACTCCTCCGCTTTGCCCTCACTCCCCTAACCTCGCTACACACTCACCCACGCGCCACCCTACCTCATCATACTCATCCATCTATGTAGAGTCCATAAGCCCCGGGTTACAAACGCTGTCCACTACACTTACATTAAGAAGGAGAGCAAATACTGGTAACACTGAGGGAGGGAAGTCCAGGTAGCGGGGGTGTGAGGAGACCAGACCTCGGGCTGGTCCGTCCCACCCAGCCAGGTCTCCCTCATCCCTCATACCTTCCTCTCATCTGTCGCCTCACAGGTATCAACACCGCTCACTCGTCCTCAGAGATACGAACCCATTCTAAGTGTGGCTTTAAGTGAACCACAAAAAAAGTAACTTACATGCAATGGATGGATCTACGAACACTTATAATAGATGTAGATTGTTGAAGTGTGTCAGTCTGAAGCATCCATTTTCTAATCAGACGATGATAAATGTGTCAAATGATGGGGGACTGCGAAGTTCAGGGACAATGTGATTGGGGTCACTGACATAAGCGTGAGGTGAAGAAACATTTGTAGAATCCAACAGAACCTACGAAAACCTCACGTAATTTTGCGTTACTATCCGAGGAAAATCTAATTCTACCACCGACATCATCTTCCTCCCGCCATCCGGTGAAGAACGGACTGTTCGCTGGGAGTGGTCGCGTCCGCTGGCACACGAGTTTATATAGCAACCATCACGCAGCGATCGAACATCACAGCAACGACATTACGGACTCCAGACTGAACAATATCATTTTCCTTTTCGAATAATATTTTCGAACTACAGTAAAGTTCGGCGACGAGGTCGAGTTAAGTGAGGTTTTCACACATTATCTTGAATTCTACAAAGTTTCACTTATCTTACCGTACGCTTCACTTGATCACCTACATATTCGTTATCTTAGAATTATTTGATGTCATCATTATCTTGGAGTTACTTAATGTCATCATTATCTTGGAGTTACTTAATGTCATCATTATCTTGGAGTTACTTAATGTCATCATTATCTTGGAGTTACTTAATGTCATCATTATCTTGGAGTTACTTAATGACATCATTATCTTGCAGTTACTTAATGTGTTATGCGTATCTTAATGTGACTACCACCAAGAGCTGTAAGCTGACTATGCTGGCATTTAAGCTTGAGCTGACTATCCTAGTGTTGGCATCGAAGCTGTCCATGCTGGTGTTGGTGGTGTTTAAGCTAACTATCCTAGTGTTGGCGTTTTAAGCTGTCCATGCTGGCTCTGATGGCCTTTTAAGCTGTCCATGCTGGCTCTGATGGCCTTTTAAGCTGTCCATGCTGGCTCTGATGGCCTTTTAAGCTGTCAATGCTGATTCTGATGGCCTTTTAAGCTGTCCATGCTGGCTCTGATGGCCTTTTAAGCTGTCCATGCTGGCGCTGATGGCCTTTTAAGCTGTCAATGCTGATTCTGATGGCCTTTTAAGCTGTCCATGCTGGCTCTGATGGCCTTTTAAGCTGTCCATGCTGGTGTAAGCTGCGCTTTAAGCTGAGTGTGTCGGAATAAAGCAACCAAACCATTCTGTGTCAGCTTGCGGGGGGCGGGGCGGGGCTAGGCTGGGATGGAGGTAGTGGTGGTGGCGGGGTAGTGTGTGTGGGGTGTGTGTGGGTGTGTGGGGCAAGACCCACCCCCCCAACTTCTCAGGTTGCAGGCGGCCAGACCTTCACGTAAGTTATTTACACGTAAGTTATTTACATCCACTGAGCGGCAGATTTACGAGAACGTAAGTTTTTAGCAACGCCACCACCGAACCCGCCCCCCTCTCGCTGTATACACAAGACCAATATTAACAGATGGTTAACACTGATGTTAATTTACCCCCCCACCCCAATTGCTTCTTCCTTGACCTGCTCGCCCTTTCCCCCCGCTTTAACGAGGTGTTAGCTTCTGCAGTAGACTTGATCGTGGGGGAAGTCCTTGCTTGGCTCCTTCCTCTGTTCCTCATCTTATAGAGTAATAATACAGGAAGGAGGGTTTTTA
>NC_092234.1:15386097-15393597 GCF_036320965.1 Panulirus ornatus
ATGAACACCTAGTATTACGTGTGCACAGTAGCTGAGGGTGCAGCTTGTTCTTCACGACCTGTTAGTTCTACATGTTCTTCACGGCCCATTCTCAAGTGTGTTCATTTTGGTTTTGTTCTCGTGTTGAAATTATGGCATCTGGTAGTTTTACACAGTGTTCTTGGATAGAATCTTTAGTTTCTGGTTGTTCTATTGTGTTCTTGGGTTGTTATAGCCTATGATTGTTCTTGAAAGAGTTCTCCGATATAATATAGCTTCTGGTTCTTCTTCAGTGTTCTTAGGTACATTAAGACCTCTGGTTGTTCTTTGTAGTGTTCTCGGATCAAGTTATGACCTCTGGTTGTTCTTCACAGTGTCCTCGGATCAAGTTATGACCTCTGGTTGTTCTTCGCAATGTGTTCTCGGGTATAAGTCATGACGTCTGGTTGTTCTTCGCAGTGTTCTTGGGTACAAGTTACGCCTCAGGGTGTTCTTCACAGTAACACCGACTACACGTTCTGACCTCCGGGTGTTCTACAAAGTGTTCTTGAGCAGAAGTTATAGCCCTCCTCCCCCCCTGGCTGTTCCTCACACGCCCCAGCTTTTTCTTTCGTCTGCACTGTTCACCAGACACCTCTGCCTGCCTGCCTGGGTGGGGCTATTTTAATCTGTTAACTCAAGCAGTGAGGCACTGTTCTCTTTGCTTGTTCTTGCATGGCGGGGGAGGGAACGTGCGCTTGTTTTCTATCTACTCTCGTTCAAGTGAATGTTCTGTCCCCTCTTGCTTAGCAACGTGTGGGGGCGGGCTAGGGTGTTCTACTTGCAATATATATATTAGCCTTCTGAGCTCCTGTTGAATCCCTTAGTTTTTCAGTATATATATATATATATATATATATATATATATATAT
Organism: Panulirus ornatus; assembly: GCF_036320965.1. Taxonomy (NCBI): domain Eukaryota; kingdom Metazoa; phylum Arthropoda; class Malacostraca; order Decapoda; family Palinuridae; genus Panulirus; species Panulirus ornatus. Next base: position 15,386,988 of record NC_092234.1, read on the forward strand.
ATATATATATATATATATATATATATATATATATATATATTTCTTTCAAACTATTCGCCATTTCCCGCATTAGCAAGGTAGCGTTAAGAACAGAGGACTGGGCCTCTGAGGGAATATCCTCACCTGGCCCCGTTCTCTGTTCCTTCTCTTGGAAAATAAGAAAAAAAACAAGAGGGGGGGGGATTTCCAGCCCCCCGCTCCCTCCCCTTTTAGTCGCCTTCTACGACACGCAGGGAATACGCGGGAAGTATTCTTTCTCCCCTATCCCCAGGGATAATATATATATATATATATATATATATATATATATATATATATATATATATATATATATATATATATATATATATATATATATTCCTATGAGTCGACGGGGAAAATGAAACACGATAAGTTCCCAAGTGCACTTTCGTGTAATAATCGCTGTTTCCCCGCGTCAGCGAGGTAGCGCCAGAAAACGCCTGAAAGGTTTTAACTCAATAACTCTCGTATGTTCATGTTCACTGGTTTAAGAAATTCAACGAACGATTCATTTACTGTTCTACTGTCTAAATAATGCCCTATTTTCCTTTGTTACCAGAGAACTTAACATGAAACGGGTTTCCAAACATCAAAATTCCTTCAAGTAGTTGTGATTTCTTGAACACCTGAACGACCATCAGTGTTGTGACGTTGTATCGTGGTTCAGCCTCACGTTCTTGTGTTGTGAGCTTATGACAGACCACACCCCCACCACCACTACCGACTGTTGTAATCTTACAACACAACAAACTTCCAACAGAACGAATCCCTCGGGTGGTGTGAGCACACACAACACCACCGCATTTCACAACCCTCTCTGTAAAAGCAGTCAACAAGGAATCAAAACCTGACGCGCGTGTTGTGATCTCATGGGAAAGCATTAACCCCACTCCACTCAGTGGCCTATAAACTGGGCACAACTCTTGGGGTTGTTGTGTTGTTACCCCACAACACTTCACAACCACACTAAGTCCTGTGGACATACAACATGTCGTCACCTGACAGCACCCATGGCTTGCGGTGTCGTGAGCTAACACACACACACACACGGGCGCGCGCGCGCCGTGTGTGTGTGTGTGTGTGTGTGTGTGAGTTTTCCTGTATGGCCCACGAACCCACGAGCGACAGCAGTGGGCCGTGGCGACACTGCCATTAGCTCCTGCTACCCCACATTATATATTCCAGTGGAGGCTCCTGTAATGGCGCGGGAGGCACACCAACACCATCTTAACGACACAATCGCTCCCACGACCGACGTCTTACACCACAGAAAATGACATCTTTTTTTTTGCATTACAGAAAATGGGTTCATTACAGAAAATGGGTTTACTTCTAAAAAAAAAAAAAATTCCCCCCATTGCATAGAAAGTGGGGTTCAGTCTTGGGTTCACCGCGCTTCTGGATCCACGGCAAGCGACCCGTCATAAGGGTCATAGATTCCCACCTGGATCTCCCGGTGTATGAGGCCGAGGTCATCAGTGGAGTGAGGGGGCAGGGACGGGGGACTGCATCACAGTACAAGGGGACCATGGCAACACTCCAAAGTGGCTATGATGTATGGCTGGTGCAAGTCCAACTCTCCCCCGGGGCAAATGTGAGGCGGGAGTCAGGCTGGGCCACAGTGACAGAGGCGGCCTCATTACATACATGATTGAGAGAGAAATGAGGGACAGGGGAGAGGAATAGAAACCGGAATAGAAGGGGAATAGAAACCGGAATAGAAGGGGAACAGAAACCGGAATAGAAGGGGAACAGAAACCGGAATAGAAGGGGAACAGAAACCGGAATAGAAGGGGAACAGAAACCGGAATGGAAGGGGAACAGAAACCGAAACAGAAGGGGAATAGAAACCGGTAAACCCACTCCCACTCCCCTCTTTCATAATGGTAGAAACCGTCTCTCTTCATGTGCCAGAAACCCATCTCTCCGCCTCTAATAAGGAGAGACCCTGACCATACTATCTCGCCATCTCTCGTTAATCTCGCCCAGGGACAGCATGTGGGAGCAGAGGCAACACTTCAACAAGGCTGTTCCCTTGTACATCACGGCCCATGTTGATCATCCAGCATGACGGTATAGTGACGACTCTCTCTCTCTCTCTCTCTCTCTCTCTCTATATATATATATATATATATTATCCCTGGGGATAGGGGAGAAAGAATACTTCCCACGTATTCCCTGCGTGTCGTAGAAGGCGACTAAAAGGGGAGGGAGCGGGTGGCTGGAAATCCTCTCCTCGCGTGTTTTTTTTTTTTTAATTTTCCAAAAGAAGGAACAGAGAAGGGGGCCAGGTGAGGATATTCCCTCTAAGGCGCAGTCCCTCTGTTCTTAATGCTACCTCGCTAATGCGGGAAATGGCAAATAGTATGAAAAAAAAAAAAAAAAAAAAAAAAAAAAAAAAAATATATATATATATATATATATATATATATATATATATATATATATATATATATATATATATATATATATATATATATATACATATATGTGTGTGTGTGTGATATATGCACGAACTTCCCATAAAAGCACCCAGAGTATCTCATGTTTACTGTGGTACCATCACACATCATACCAGTGTTCCACTACCACTGTCATGTCCACTGGGGAGAGTGTCCTCCACACGTATACGTCCTCCTGTGTCGTCAGCCTTTCCACTCACGACACGCCAACAGAAACTCGACCACAGTCGACCAGTCTTACACAACCACGTCGGCTGCCTGTTATTTACCTACTACATTCGACCGACCGACTGAGTGGTAAGAGTTAATTATTTGTTCCCCTAGTGTTGTGATGAGATATGCTGGCGTGGGTTTCAGGAAAGAGAGGCGCGATTATGTGGAAGATGGAGGCTACAGTGTGGGATTACCGTGGCTGGTGGTGACGTGTGTGTGTGTGTGTGTGTGTGTGTGTGTGAGAGAGAGAGAGAGAGAGAGAGAGAGAGAGAGAGAGAGAGAGAGAGAGAGAGAGAGAGAGATGGTGGGAGGAAGGCGGGGGGTGGGGCGTCGGTTGACGGATGGGAGGGAAGGGGGAGGGGAGGGGAGGGGAAGATCCTGGGAGGGAGGGGAGGGGAAGATCCTGGGAGGGAGGGGAGGGGAAGATACTGGAAGGGAGGGGAAGATACCGAGGGTGAGAGGGGAAGGGGAATGTAAATGTAGGTCAGGAGGTGAGGGTAATACAGTGTTCCCCTTCCCCTCCTGTGTATCACCCAGCAACCTCACCCTTACCCCCCCTACATACACCAGTGCCCCCCCCCCCCCCCTCCTGCCGGCTGGTGAGCCGGAGGGAGTGGTGGGTGTGTGCTCCTCTCCACACTATGTAGCAGGCTACCTCTGTCCTCACACAGGTATAGGACTCGTAGTATCTGGCCTTCCCACTACTCCCTCACCCCATGAACACCCCACGCTTTTAGCACAGCCTCTCCCTCACTCCCTCCTCCCTCACTTCGCGCCTCTCTCCGGGAAGAGCGTGCAGCTATGGGTCAGCCCAGCCTCCCTCTCCTGATGACCGACACACGCCCACAACACCTCCCTCCCCACGACCAACCTCCCCTCCCCACGACCATCCTCCCCTCCCCACGACCATCCTCCCCTCCCCACGACCATCCTCCCCTCCCCACGACCATCCTCCCCTCCCCACGACCATCCTCCCCTCCCCACGACCATCTCCCCTCCCCACGACCATCCTCCCCTCCCCACGACCATCTCCCCTCCCACGACCATCCTCCCCTCCCCACGACCATCCTCCCCTCCCCACGACCATCTCCCCTCCCCACGACCATCCTCCCCTCCCCACGACCATCCTCCCCTCCCCACGACCATCTCCCCTCCCCACGACCAACCTCCCCTCCCCACGACCATCCTCCCCTCCCCACGACCAACCTCCCCTCCCCACGACCATCCTCCCCTCCCCACGACCAACCTCCCCTCCCCACGACCATCCTCCCCTCCCCACGACCAACCTCCCCTCCCACGACACATCCTCCCCTCCCCACGACCATCCTCCCCTCCCAACACACCTCCCCTCCCCACGACCCATCCTTCCCTCCCCACGACCATCCTCCCCTCCCCACGACCATCCTCCCCTCCCCACACCATCCTCCCCTCCCCACAACACCTCCCCTCCCAACGACCAGTCCTCCCTCCCCACGACCATCCTCCAGCTCCCCACGACCCATCTCCCCTCCCAACGACCCATCCTTCCCTCCCCACGACCATCCTCACTCCTCCCCACGACCATCCTCCCCCTCGCTCACGACCAATCCTCCCCTCCCCACGACCATCTCCCCTCACCCACGACCAATCCTCCCCACCCCACAACACCTCCCCTCCCCACGACCATCCTCCCCCTCCCCATCGACCATCCTCCCCTCCCCACGACCATCCTCCCCTCCCCACGACCATCCTCCCCTCCCCACGACCATCCTCCCCTCCCCACGACCATCCTCCCCTCCCCACGACCAACCTCCCCTCCCCACGACCATCCTCCCCTCCCACGACCATCCTCCCCTCCCCACGACCATCCCTCCCCTCCCCACGACCATCCTCCCCTCCCCACGACCATCCTCCCCTCCCCACGACCACCTCCCCATCCTCCCCTCCCACGACCATCCTCCCCTCCCACGACCATCCTCCCCTCCCCACGACCATCCTCCCTCCCCACGACCATCCTCCCCTCCCCACGACCATCCTCCCCTCCCCACGAACCACCTCCCCTCCCCACGACCATCCTCCCCTCCCCACGACCATCCTCCCCTCCCACGACCATCCTCCCCTCCCCACGACCATCCTCCCCTCCCCACGAACCATCCTCCCCTCCCACAACACCTCCCCTCCCCACGACCATCCTCCCTCCCCACGACCATCCTCCCCTCCCCACGACCATCCTCCCCTCCCCACGACCATCCTCCCCTCCCCACGACCATCCTCCACTCCCCAACGACCATCCTCCCCTCCCCACGACCATCCTCCCCTCCCCACGAACCATCCTCCCCTCCCACGACCTTCCCTCCCCTCCCCACGACCATCCTCCCCTCCCCACGACCATCCTCCCCTCCCCACGACCATCCTCCACTCCCCACGACCATCCTCCCCTCCCCACGACCATCCTCCCCTCACCCACGACCATCCTCCACTCCCCACGACCATCCTCCCCTCCCCACGACCCATCCTCCCTTCCCCACGACCCATCCTCCCCTCCCCACGACCAACCTCCCCTCCCCACGAACCATCCTCCCCTCCCCATGACCAACCTCCCCTCCCCATGCCCCCTCCCCTCGCCACGAACCATCCTCCCTCCCCTCTCCACGACCATCCTCCCCTCCCCACGAACCATCCTCCCCTCCCCCCTACCTCAGGACCACCCCTCCTCTCCCCCTGTACCACCCATCCCCCTCCTCCTGTACCACTCCCCTCCACATGAACCCTCTACCCTCCCACTGGATCACCTCCCCTCCCCATGAACAATCTCCCCTCCTCCCCACTGAACAATCCTCCCCCACTGGACCTGGAATCTCCCCAACCCTCAACTGTTCTCTCAGTTGGGACTGAAACGCTCAGACAAACCCGTTCGAATCCCTGTGTACAAGCGCCCCAGATCCCCTCCTCCGCCCACCGGGAAGGCTAGCCATCCAAATGGCTAACCCAGACACCAGCTGAGCTCCACACGTGCGACGTGCGTGAACCTCGCCACGTGAGGCACCAGCTGACCTCCTGCTGCTCGTGGCAACCTGACCCCCTAACCCTGACCCCTCCTTCTGACCCGACGATTCCCTCCTGTGCCCTAAAACCTCAGCTCAGGCCATGGCCTGAGCTGAGAGAGGGGCCAGGCATGGCGCCCTCAGTCACACTGACGAGCCAGCCATCCATACTGACTAGCCAGCCATCTATACTGACCAGCCAGCCATCCATACTGACCAGCCAGCCATCTATACTGACCAGCCAGCCAGCTATACTGACCAGCCAGCCATACTGACCAGCCAGCCAGCTATACTGACCAGCCAGCCGGCCATACTGACCAGCCAGCCATCCATACTGACCAGCCAGCCATCTATACTGACCAGCCAGCCATCTATACTGACCAGCCAGCCATCTATACTGACCAGCCAGCCATACTGACCAGCCAGCCAGCTATACTGACCAGCCAGCCAGCCATACTGACCAGCCAGCCATCCATACTGACCAGCCAGCCATCTATACTGACCAGCCAGCCATCCATACTGACCAGCCAGCCAGCTATACTGACCAGCCAGCCAGCCATACTGACCAGCCAGCCATCCATACTGACCAGCCAGCCATCCATACTGACCAGGCAGCCATCCATACTGACCAGCCAGCCATCCATACCGACCAGCCAGCCATCCATACTGACCAGCCAGCCATCCATACCGACCAGTCAGCCATCTATAGTGACCAGCCAGCCATCCATACCGACCAGCCAGCCATCCATACAGACCAGCCAGCCATCCATACTGACCAGCCAGCCATCCATACTGACCAGCCAGCCATCCATACTGACCATCCAGCCATCTATACAGACCAGTGGTTCCCTCCCCTCACAACATGAGACCCCCTTCAACACGACTGTCATA
>NC_092234.1:15403597-15456097 GCF_036320965.1 Panulirus ornatus
TAGAAGTAGTAGTAGTAGTAGTAGTAGTAGTAGTAGTAGTAGTAGTAGTAGTAGTAGTAGTAGCAGAAGTAGTAGTAGTAGTAGTAGCAGAAGTAGTAGTAGTAGTAGTAGTAGTAGTAGCAGAAGTAGTAGTAGTAGTAGTAGCAGAAGTAGTAGTAGTAGTAGTAGTAGTAGTAGTAGTAGTAGTAGTAGTAGTAGTAGTAGTAGTAGTAGCAGAAGTAGTAGTAGTAGTAGTAGCAGAAGTAGTAGTAGTAGTAGTAGTAGTAGTAGCAGAAGTAGTAGTAGTAGTAGTAGTAGAGTAGTAGTAGTAGTAGTAGTAGTAGTAGTAGTAGTAGTAGTAGTAGTAGTAGTAGTAGTAGTAGCAGAAGTAGTAGTAGTAGTAGTAGTAGTAGTAGTAGAAGTAGTAGAAGTAGTAGAAGTAGTAGTAGTAGTAGTAGTAGTAGTAGTAGTAGCAGTAGTGGTAGTAGTAGTAGTAGTAGTAGTAGTAGTAGTAGTAGTAGTAGTAATAGTAGTAGTTGTTGTTGTTGTTGTTGTTGTTGTTGTTGTGAGAGCAACACACAACCAGACGTCAGTGTGTGCGCGCTCTCCGGCCAGGCCAACACCACAATAACGACCCCTGACTTTTATGGTCCACCAGCACCAGCACCAGGCTATTGTGCCTTTATGACGGGGCCCAGCACAGAGAGAGAGAGAGAGAGAGAGAGAGAGAGAGAGAGAGAGAGAGAGAGAGAGAGAGAGAGAGAGAGAGAGAGAAGAGGGGACGAAGAAAATGAAATAAAAAGAATAATAAAGAAAACAGAGCTAAACCAAAACATGACCTTTCAATAATACGTGGTTTTTAATGAATTTCCTGAAAACGAAGAAAAAAACCATGACAAAAAAAACCACGAGACTAAAAGCGAAATAGATAGATAGATATATACAGAGGTAGACACATAGATAGATAGATAGATAGATAGATAGAAAAACAAGATACATATATATGTATTGCAGAGTCGGTATATACGTATTGCAGAGTCGGTATATACGTATTGCAGAGTCGGTATATATGTATGGCAGAGTCGGTATATACGTATGGCAGAGTCGGGCAGCTAGCTACCCTATGCATGGGCTGACATACACACTCCCTTCACCAAATATCAAATAACCAATTCCCTGCCACACCTTCCGCTACTATCAAGTAACCACCACTTCCCTCCCTCCCTCCTTCCTTCCCTCCCTCCCTCCCTCCCTCCCTCCTTCCTTCTTCCCTCCCTCCCTCCCTCCCACTCCCGTAACACCTTCACACACACACACACACACAACACCACAGGAGACGTGGATCCAAATTACAATTGAATTTAATTAGAAGTGGAGTCGCCTTACCGTGTATACAATTTCGTCAAGTGACGCTATTCCCCGACACCTCCCGTTTTCTTTTGTCTCTAAATTAGCTATTACTCTCCCAAATCTGACCGATTGCCCAGCTACGACCATCACGCCATCAAAGTACACAGTTCCTACTTATGAAGTCACTGTGGCTGAAGTACTTAATGTATACACTTAAAATAAACGCCTGGTACGCGTCGTGTACGCGCGTCTTCAGCGTCTTACGCAGTAACCTGAGTGTGTGTGCACGTCATTCCCTTCATACCATTGTTACTCCTTGTTACGACCGTCTACTGCAAACAGGTACTGGGAAATATGCTGTACCCACAATATATATATATATATATATATATATATATATATACATATATATATATATATATATATATATATATGGCCCAAATGGTGGGGTGGGCCATTCTTTCGTCTGTTTCCTTGCGCTACCTCGCTAACGCGGGAGACAGCGACAAAGTAAAATAAAATAAATAAATAGACAAATATATGCTACACTGCTGAATTAAACCTTGATCATCTATGGTCAAAATAACTGCAATTAATCCTATCATTAATCCCGGTGAGTCAGTTGCTTCACATGTCAGATAAATCTACCAAGAAAATCCCTGGTTAGCAGCGGTAACAACTCAGGTAAATCCCCACAAATCCCAGACTTAAACCCCAGTAAATCCCATGAATCCTAATAAACCCAAGCGTTCAACGCTAATGAATCAGATAAATCCCAATAAACCCAAGCGCTCAACGCCAATAAAACTGAGATAAATCCCAATAACCCAAAGCGTTCAACGCCAATAAAACTGAGATAAATCCCAATAACCCCAAGCGTTCAACACCAATAAAACTGAGATAAATCCCAATAAACCCAAGCGTTCAACACCAATAAAACTGAGATAAATCCCAATAAACCCAAGCGTTCAACACCAATAAAACTGAGATAAATCCCAATAAACCCAAGCGTTCAACGCCAATAAAACTGAGATAAATCCCAATAACCCCAAGCGTTCAACGCCAATAAAACTGAGATAAATCCTAATAAACCCAAGCGTTCAACGCCAATAAAACTGAGATAAATCCTAATAAACCCAAGCGTTCAACGCCAATAAAACTGAGATAAATCCCAATAAACCCAAGCGCTCAACGCCAATAAAACTGAGATAAATCCCAATAACCCCAAGAGTTCAACGCCAATAAAACTGAGATAAATCCTAATAAACCCAAGCGTTCAACGCCAATAAAACAGATAAATCCCAATAAACCCAAGCGCTCAACGCCAATAAAACTGAGATAAATCCCAATAACCCCAAGAGTTCAACGCCAATAAAACTGAGATAAATCCCAATAAACCCAAGCGTTCAACGCCAATAAAACTGAGATAAATCCCAATAAACCCAAGCGTTCAACGCCAATAAAACTGAGATAAATCCCAATAAACCCAAGCGTTCAACACCAATAAAACTGAGATAAATCCTAATAAACCCAAAGCATTCAACGCCAATAAAACTGAGATAAATCCCAATAAACCCAAGCGTTCAACGCCAATAAAACTGAGATAAATCCTAATAAACCCAAGCGCTCAACGCCAATAAAACTGAGATAAATCCCAATAAACCCAAGCGTTCAACGCCAATAAAACTGAGATAAATCCTAATAAACCCAAAGCGTTCAACGCCAATAAAACTGAGATAAATCCCAATAAACCCAAGCGCTCAACGCCAATAAAACTGAGATAAATCCTAATAAACCCAAAGCGTTCAACGCCAATAAAACTGAGATAAATCCCAATAAACCCAAGCGCTCAACGCCAATAAAACTGAGATAAATCCGAATAAACCCAAAGCGTTCAACGCCAATAAAACTGAGATAAATCCCAATAAACCCAAGCGTTCAACGCCAATAAAACTGAGATAAATCCCAATAAACCCAAAGCGTTCAACGCCAATAAAACTGAGATAAATCCCAATAAACCCAAGCGTTCAACACCAATAAAACTGAGATAAATCCCAATAACCCCAAGCGTTCAACACCAATAAAACTGAGATAAATCCCAATAACCCCAAGCGTTCAACGCCAATAAAACAGATAAATCCCAATAAACCCAAGCGTTCAACACCAATAAAACTGAGATAAATCCCAATAACCCCAAGCGTTCAACACCAATAAAACTGAGATAAATCCCAATAAACCCAAGCGTTCAACGCCAATAAAACTGAGATAAATCCCAATAAACCCAAGCGTTCAACACCAATAAAACTGAGATAAATCCCAATAAACCCAAGCGTTCAACGCCAATAAAACAGATAAATCCCAATGAACCCAAGCGTTCAACGCTAATAAAACAGATAAATCCCAATAAACCCAAGCGTTAAATCCAAATATATCGAGACTAACAGCTTGAATATCTACTGAAGAAAATATATTTCACCTTCAAATCCGGACGGCAGGTTAACCCACCACCGATAAATCCTGGTCAAAATCCATCGAAATCCCTAAAATCCGCTAAATCTCTTAAAAATCCGGATACATCCCGATAACATGATACTCGCCGATATAGAAGTTCTTATATAACCCGATACATAGCCTTACCATCCCGATAGATTGAGTAATTAGTGAACAATTAAGTATGACCCCGGTAAATTGAGTAATTAGTGAACAATTAAGTATGACCCCGGTAAATTGAGTAATTAGTGAACAATTAAGTATGACCCCGGTAAATTGAGTAATTAGTGAACAATTAAGTATGACCCCCGGTAAATTGAGTAATTAGATGACAATTAAGTATGACCCCGGTAAATTGAGTAATTAGAGGACAATTAAGTATGACCCCCGGTAAATTGAGTAATTAGAGCACAATTAATTATGACCCCGGTAAATTGAGTAATTAGAGGACAATTAAGTATGACCCCGGTAAATTGAGTAATTAGTGAACAATTAAGTATGACCCCGGTAAATTGAGTAATTAGAGGACAATTAAGTATGACCCCCGGTAAATTGAGTAATTAGAGGACAATCAAGTATGACCCCCGGTAAATTGAGTAATTAGATGACAATTAAGTATGACCCCGATAAATTGAGTAATTAGTGAACAATTAAGTATGACCCCGATAAATTGAGTAATTAGTGAACAATTAAGTATGACCCCCGGTAAATTGAGTAATTAGTGAACAATTAAGTATGACCCCCGGTAAATTGAGTAATTAGATGACAATTAAGTATGACCCCCGGTAAATTGAGTAATTAGTGAACAATTAAGTATGACCCCCGGTAAATTGAGTAATTAGTGAACAATTAAGTATGACCCCCGGTAAATTGAGTAATTACAGGACAATTAAGTATGACCCCCGGTAAATTGAGTAATTAGAGGACAATCAAGTATGACCCCCGGTAAATTGAGTAATTAGTGAACAATTAAGTATGAACCCCGGTAAATTGAGTAATTAGTGAACAATCAAGTATGACCCCCGGTAAATTGAGTAATTAGTGAACAATTAAGTATGACCCCCGGTAAATTGAGTAATTAGTGAACAATCAAGTATGACCCCCGGTAAATTGAGTAATTAGTGAACAATCAAGTATGACCCACGGTAAATTGAGTAATTAGTGAACAATCAAGTATGACCCCCGGTAAATTGAGTAATTAGTGAACAATCAAGTATGACCCCCGGTAAATTGAGTAATTAGTGAACAATCAAGTATGACCCCCGGTAAATTGAGTAATTAGTGAACAATCAAGTATGACCCCCGGTAAATTGAGTAATTAGTGAACAATCAAGTATGACCCCCGGTAAATTGAGTAATTAGTGAACAATCAAGTATGACCCCCGGTAAATTGAGTAATTAGTGAACAATCAAGTATGACCCCCGGTAAATGTCATTATACCGGGGGGAGGGGGGAGGTACTCACCACGATGACGCCGCTCTTGCTACTGACGGAGGCGCCGAACCACTGGTGACTCTTGCTGTCTACCTGACGCCCACTCTCCCAGTGGTCACCTGATGGCACAGACAGACACAGTCAGGTATGTATACACACAGACACACACACACAGTCAGGTATGTATACACACACACACACACACACACACACACACACACAGTCAGGTATGTATATACACACACACACACAGTCAGGTATGTATATACACACACACACACACACACACACACACACACACACACACACACACAGTCAGGTATATATATACACACACACACACACACACACACAGTCAGGTATGTATATACACACACACACACACACACACACACACACAGTCAGGTATGTATACACACACACACACACACACACACACACACACAGTCAGGTATGTATATACACACACACACACAGTCAGGTATGTATATACACACACACACACACACACACACACACACAGTCAGGTATATATATACACACACACACACAGTCAGGTATGTATATACACACACACACACACACACACACACACACAGTCAGGTATGTATATACACACAGACAGCCAGACACAGTCAGGTATGTATATACACACAGACAGGCACACACAGTCAGGTATGTATATACACAAACAGACACAGTCAGGTATGTATATACACAAACAGACACAGTCAGATATGTATATACACAGACAGAGTCAGGTATGCATATACAATGACAGACACAGATATGTATAGACAAAGACAGACACAAACAGATATGAATATACGCAGACAGACACAGTTAGGTATGCATATACATACATCTATATAATTCTTTTTTCATACATGCTTCCCCATTTCCCGCATAAGTGAGGTAGCGGCGTCAATGACAGAGGACTGAGCCTTGGAGGGTGAAAATCCTCACTTGGCTCCCACCCCTCTTCGTCGGCTTCTACAACACGGAGGACAGTATACTCTCTCTCTCTTCTATCATCAGGGATAATATATATATATATTTTTTTTTTTTTTCATACTATTCGCCATTTCCCGCGATAGCGAGGTAGCGTTAAGAACAGAGGACTGGGCCTTTGAGGGAATATCCTCACCTGGCCCTCTTCTCTATTCCTTCTTTTGGAAAAAAAAAAAAAAAAAAAAAACGAGAGGGGAGGATTTCCAGCCCCCCGCTCCCTTCCCTTTTAGTCGCCTTCTACGACACGCAGGGAATACGTGGGAAGTATTCTTTCTCCCCTATCCCCAGGGAAAATATATATATATATATATATATATATATATATATATATATATATATATATATATATATATATATATATATACATATATATATATATATATATATATATATATATATATATATATATATATATATATATTGGAGGTTTGTATTTTCTATGAAGGTGCGCGCTCCTATGCACTTTGTTCGTATATATATATATATATATATATATATATATATATATATATATATATATATATATATATGAAGGGGTAATCGCACTTCAGTAGGAGTTCAAACAATAATCTATTCAAACTTTACAATACACCGACATGTTTCACAGGAGACACTCCGCCTCCATTCAGGTGTAAACCAATCACAAAGTTTCAGATGCCACCCCACAGCACCGAGGCGACGTGCACACTACACCCTCTCACCGTCCTGCACACACACACACACACACACACACACACACTCCCTAAAAACCTATTGTGTACTGTAAGACTTCAGTCACTTGCCTGAACTCCGACTCAAGTGTGCGATTATCCCCTTCATAAAAATGATCTCGGATTAGTGCGGTCGCCAAATTATGAATATACAGAGAGAGAGAGAGAGAGAGAGAGAGAGAGAGAGAGAGAGAGAGAGAGAGAGAGAGAGAGAGAGAGAGAGAGAGAGAGAGAATCTACAGACAAAAACTACTAAAGTATCGTATGCCAGAAGTTCTCATCGTTCGAGCAATGTTGCCATCACATCAGACTTTAAAATCATTAAATCGTGCAATTTTGCATGAATAATGAAAGACAACATTACTCTACTAAGTCCATATACTGAGTGATAATAACGATCAGGAAGGGATGAAGTAGTTTTACCTACAGATAACTGTAAGTGCAAGTCAGATAATTATCGTACACTCACGGCTGCTATTAAGCTACCGTCCTATAACCGTCGTGCGTAAATCATGAGGTCATTGTACGTTACTGATGTGTCGTAACCACAGGCCACAACACAGAGTTATCTCACGTCATACTTACGGGTCCTACGACTGTCATACTGAAGACTTGTCACGGTCGACACTGTCATACTGGATGACTTGTCACGGTCGACACTATCATACTGGATGACTTGTCACGGTCGACACTATCATACTGGATGACTTGTCACGGTCGACACTGTCATACTGGATGACTTGTCACGGTCGACACTATCATACTGGATGACTTGTCACGGTCGACACTGCCAAACTAGATGACTTGTCACGGTCGACACTGCCATACTGGATGACTTGTCACGGTCGACACTGTCATACTGGATGACTTGTCACGGTCGACACTATCATACTGGATGACTTGTCACGGTCGACACTGCCAAACTGGATGACTTGTCACGGTCGACACTGCCATACTGGATGACTTGTCACGGTCGACACTATCATACTGGATGACTTGTCACGGTCGACACTGCCAAACTAGATGACTTGTCACGGTCGACACTGCCAAACTGGATGACTTGTCACGGTCGACACTGCCATACTGGATGACTTGTCACGGTCGACACTGTCATACTGGATGACTTTTCATCTGCCACACTAAAATGGCTTGAGATGGTCTTCCGTCATACTTCACAACTTGGGAAGATAACCATAGTGTATCACACTTATCTTGCAGTCTTAAATAGAGAGAGAGAGAGAGAGAGAGAGAGAGAGAGAGAGAGAGAGAGAGAGAGAGAGAGAGAGAGAGAGAGAGAGAGCGTACATACCTGTGGTATCAAACTGTATGGCCTGGCAGGGGCCACGGCGGAGTGGACTGCAGCGGTACACAGCTCCGCCCTTCTCCACGTCGGGCTGGTTCGTCTGGGCCTCGGGCGCCCCCACCAACACCCTGCAATAACAACAACAACAACAACAATATTAACACCAACACTGTTAAATACCACCTCCTCCTCCTCCCTCCCTCCCTCCTCCCTCCCTCCCTCCTCCTGCTTCACCCAACACAAGGCTATACCACTCACTGCTAAAGATATAGTTCTTCTATTAAGGTCTCATGTTGTCACCCTTATGTGAGTCCTCCTGCGGGGGATAAGAGCGAGCTGTCTTCGGAGAGGCTGTATCATCGTCAAACCGTCGAGGGACTTCTCACTCCAATCAAGCCGGTTGTATCCTGCTCCTGCGTGGAGCGCAGCCTCGGACCCCTTCTTCCAGGGGAGGGCTCTCCTGCATCTACGCTACAATCAGTAGCAGGGAAAGGATGGTCTCCTGTGGCATGGAAAGTCCCTTGCGCCGCCGATGATGTATATAACCTTCCCGAAGGACAGATTCATTCACGCGTGCCGTAACTACACGAAAGTGCTCCCCCCCGTACCGCCGTTTTCTATCCATTTCAGTGTCAATCATGATTACCTTTTTTCGCCATTCCGAATGGAAAGGGGGGAGATGGGTGCGGGGGGTAGAGGTGGTCTAGTACCCTCAAAACAATGACCAACCCCCTCCCCCCCCCACCACCACCAACATTAATGATCGAGTTCGGTGGTTGAGCAACGCTGGCCTACTTGTCTACAGCGAATGGTGGGTGGGTCTTAACAGGGGCTTGTCTGCACCTTCGGCCTCCTATAGTTTATTACCTTCGACTTGTGGACGAACGTTTCCCGAAATGGGGAAGTATCGAACGTGTTCTAATTTGGGGGGAATTATCAAGTGCATTTCGACCCTGGGAAAATTTATCATACGTTTTCATTCAGACTTGCGAACTATACGTTTCTGGGACCCATCTGGCATTTTCGAATTCGTCACGCACTTTCAGTGCTTAAACATACATACAAACATACACACATACATACATACATATACATACATATATACATACATACATACATACATACATACACAACAGCACTGAAAATGCTAAGGCATCGTCTACATGTTTACACAAAAGTTCATTTCCACACTGGTTTTCACCGATGCACCTGTAAATCTAAGCAAACACCATCAGTTTACTGTAAACAAAGCCCTTGCGCTAAACACTTAAAAATCATTCCTTATGGCGACATGTAGTAACTCATCACATTGTTGCTGACACAAAAGCAAAGTAAAACATGGCTTTCCTCATGCAGCAAATGGCTTTATCAAATTATTCACCCGAAAAAAACACAGTCACTTAACAAACCCTTTCACAGAGCAGCCATTTACATACGGGGGAATGAGTAAGAAAAAAAAGGAGAGGATAAAATATAAGCTATTCGGTCTGGTTGCCGGCAACGTGAAGACATACGTCCGACAGCGGGATATCCAAGTGGGAGGGAGTTCTTGCTACTGGTGAGCGAGAAGATCCATCGCTATATCTAAACTTCGCCAGAGTATAATGAGAGCCTGTGGCTGCTTCAAGAAGGGGGTGTTCCGGATACGGCGGCGTGGCCGATGTAGGGGTCGGTATAGCAAGAGGGGGGGCAGGGGGGGTCAAGACCAGGGAGGGTGTAAGAGGGAGGCACGGGAGGGGGAGGGTCAGTCACGTGACCACTTGCGTTTGTTTACATTGGCGCGTCTCGCTCGCTGGCTGCCTCGGGCCAGCCCGCCTCTCTTCACAGCGGTATAATTTTATTTCTTTGGCTTTTTAACGGACTCCAGAGCCATTCGCTAATTTGCCGGGGGTTGTTATATATTTTTTTATCCTACGTCAGTTCCGTGAATGGCCACGATATCTGTGAGTATTCATTGGACCTCTGGAAATGACTTAACAACCTAGTTTTGGCCTGATATTGTGAGGTCATATTACTGAAATAAAATATGACCTTAAAAACTGACGTCATTAATCCTATTGTGTTGTAAATATCTTGGGGAAAGAAAACACCAATGATTCAGGTCAAAGGTCACGCCATCATACTCAAGGGTCGTACCATCGTTAATCATATCACCGTTCTCAAGTGGTCGTTAACCAATCACAGGCCTCTTCCAACTAATCGGCCGGTTAAACAGGTAGTTAAGACGCTCGCTCTGTTATCTAAGTACAGTTCTAAAGCACTGAGCTTTCAATACACTGAATGGTCCGAGATAAGCCAATCCCACGGGCTATCAAGGATCCACAGACGTAAATTGCAGCGAAAAGAAGCCTTTGAGGAGATTCTGCAGGAGATACGGCAAAGCACATTCTCGAGGGAGGGAATGGCGCACGAGAGAGGCTACACTGTGGGAGGGTATGTCAGGGATGGATGAAGTCACCGGGGGGAATACACATGTTCTTATGGTCAAGGAGGAGCAGCATTACGGGTAAGGGCCAAGTGCACAGTGAGAGTGTATGTGGTGTGAGAGTCATCCTGTATACACACACACACACACACACACACACACATACACACCTCACGTTTAAAAACCTAAGATCTCTCGGGGTTGTTGGTTGTGGACTGACGCCGACAACCTCCACGACCGTGGTAGTTGATGGGCATCAACCCAACCAGCACATTAATAATGAGAACGAGACAGTGATCTCGCTGTGCCGGCGAACCACGATGGAGCAGAATGGAAGTTATCTGCTCCCTTGAATGAATCACAAGAGCACATGTAGAAAGATCTCATTGATGATGGGGTGTTTCAAGAGGAGGATGTTGAACAAAGTAATTTCAAGAGCCGGGTTCGTGTTCCTCAAGGCAGGCAGGCAGGCACGGCGCGATATCACTTGCCAAGGAGAGAAACTGGTTTCCTCGCGAGTTTAGGTTCTCGGGTGAAGGAGTTCAAGAAAGGCTAAGTTGTGTAAAGGAGATGAACAGGGAGGCGCTCCGGTGGATGGCGAGGACTGCGCTAATAGAGACAGTGTGTACATGAGGCTTGCCTGATGGAGGTCTGGTGTGTATGGTGCTCATGCCTCACTCTCCTGACGTCCAACAGTATGGTGGAGTCGGTACAACAGAGAGGGGAGTGAAGATGGGAGGCACAGGAGACCAGAAGAGACCTCTACACAGAGGCACGAACGAACGAACCCCCCCTAAGGCCCAGTGAGAACCAGCCTTGCGTATGATGACCTAGCCTTTACCGTGGCCCTTTGGAAGTCAGGTCAACGTTCAAGGTATCATAACCCAAGGGTCGTTAACATAACCCTCTACGGTCGTTATCATAACCCAAGGGTCGTTATCATAACCCTACGGTCGTTATCATAACCCAAGGGTCGTTCTGTCGTGTTCAAGACGTCAAGATGGTATAAGTACGAAGGGCTTGTGGAGAGCCGAGGGGTCGGTGTTGATAACATGGCTGGGGGCATCAGATGATACAGGCAGAGCGGATGGTGTGGCGAGCAGCAGTGAGGGAGGAGCACTGCTGGACGTATGGTGTGTGTGTGTGTGTGTGTGTGTGTGTGTGTGTGTGTGTGTGTGAGTGTGAGAGAGAGAGAGAGAGAGAGAGAGAGAGAGAGAGAGAGAGAGAGAGAGAGAGAGAGAGAGAGAGAGAGAGAGAGAGAGAGAGGCTTGGGCGGTGAATGGACACTTTAGTCTCGCGTGATCAACCAACTTGACTTGCAAATTGAAAAATTAAGAAGCGCTTACATTAGTGCGGAAGACAATGTTCCCTTCAACCCACGGTATGTGTGTGTGTGTGTGTGTGTGTGTGTGTGTGTGTGTGTGTTGTGTGTGTGTGTGTGTGTGTGTGTGTGTGTGTGTATGAGGGAACTGACGCGGGTGAAACTATCCGATGCAGAACATGTTAATGGCAACACACTTTACAGATAACACGAAGAGTTAAACACATACTTCTGCTGACCTAATTTATATCTTATGAACCAGTGCGTTACATCTACTTCAGGAAGCGTAGTGCTCTTGTGTTAAGTCTACATCAGGAAGCGTAGTGCTCTTGTGTTAAGTCTACTTCAGGAAGCGTAGTGCTCTTGTGTTAAATCTACTTCAGGAAGCGTAGTGCTCTTGTGTTAAATCTACTTCAGGAAGCGTAGTGCTCTTGTGTTAAGTCTACTTCAGGAAGCGTAGTGCTCTTGTGTTAAATCTACTTCAGGAAGCGTAGTTCTTGTGTTAAATCTACTTCAGGAAGCCTAGTGCTCTTGTGTTAAATCTACTTCAGGAAGCGTAGTTCTTGTGTTAAATCTACTTCAGGAAGCGTAGTGCTCTTGTGTTAAATCTACTTCAGGAAGCGTAGTTCTTGTGTTAAATCTACTTCAGGAAGCCTAGTGCTCTTGTGTTAAATCTACTTCAGGAAGCGTAGTGTTCTTGTGTTAAGTCTACTTCAGGAAGCGTAGTTCTTGTGTTAAATCTACTTCAGGAAGCTTAGTGTTCTTGTGTTAAATCTACTTCAGGAAGCTTAGTGTTCTTGTGTTAAATCTACTTCAGGAAGCGTAGTGCTCTTGTGTTAAGTCTACTTCAGGAAGCGTAGTGCTCCTGTGTTAAATCTACTTCAGGAAGCGTAGTGCTCTTGTGTTAAGTCTACTTCAGGAAGCGTAGTGCTCTTGTGTTAAATCTACTTCAGGAAGCGTAGTGCTCTTGTGTTAAGTCTACTTCAGGAAGCGTAGTGCTCTTGTGTTAAATCTACTTCAGGAAGCGTAGTTCTTGTGTTAAATCTACTTCAGGAAGCTTAGTGTTCTTGTGTTAAATCTACTTCAGGAAGCGTAGTGCTCTTGTGTTAAGTCTACTTCAGGAAGCGTAGTGCTCTTGTGTTAAATCTACTTCAGGAAGCGTAGTTCTTGTGTTAAATCTACTTCAGGAAGCCTAGTGCTCTTGTGTTGAATCTACTTCAGGAAGCGTAGTTCTTGTGTTAAATCTACTTCAGGAAGCGTAGTGCTCTTGTGTTAAGTCTACTTCAGGAAGCGTAGTGCTCTTGTGTTAAATCTACTTCAGGAAGCGTAGTTCTTGTGTTAAATCTACTTCAGGAAGCCTAGTGCTCTTGTGTTAAATCTACTTCAGGAAGCGTAGTGTTCTTGTGTTAAGTCTACTTCAGGAAGCGTAGTGCTCTTGTGTTAAATCTACTTCAGGAAGCGTAGTGCTCTTGTGTTAAGTCTACTTCAGGAAGCCTAGCGCTCTTGTGTTAAATCTACTTCAGGAAGCTTAGTGTTCTTGTGTTAAATCTACTTCAGGAAGCTTAGTGTTCTTGTGTTAAATCTACTTCAGGAAGCGTAGTTCTTGTGTTAAATCTACTTCAGGAAGCCTAGTGCTCTTGTGTTAAATCTACTTCAGGAAGCGTAGTGTTCTTGTGTTAAGTCTACTTCAGGAAGCGTAGTGCTCTTGTGTTAAATCTACTTCAGGAAGCGTAGTGTTCTTGTGTTAAGTCTACTTCAGGAAGCGTAGTGCTCTTGTGTTAAATCTACTTCAGGAAGCGTAGTGCTCTTGTGTTAAGTCTACTTCAGGAAGCGTAGTTCTTGTGTTAAATCTACTTCAGGAAGCTTAGTGTTCTTGTGTTAAATCTACTTCAGGAAGCTTAGTGTTCTTGTGTTAAATCTACTTCAGGAAGCGTAGTTCTTGTGTTAAATCTACATCAGGAAGCCTAGTGTTCTTGTGTTAAGTCTACATCAGGAAGCGTAGTGCTCTTGTGTTAAATCTACTTCAGGAAGCGTAGTGCTCTTGTGTTAAATCTACTTCAGGAAGCCTAGTGTTCTTGTGTTAAGTCTACATCAGGAAGCGTAGTGCTCTTGTGTAAGTCTACATCAGGAAGCGTAGTGCTCTTGTGTTAAGTCTACATCAGGAAGCCTTGTGCTCATTTCTTTACTGAAAAAGGGACCATATCTACTTAACAGTAACGTGATGCAGGAATCCTTACTACATATCTAACATGAGTTTGAACCTCTTTACAAACATTAACACAGTCCGAGTTTCCCTGAAGCACAGAGGCGAACACACTAACCTCTGGCCCAAACTAAAGATCCAACACGAAACGTCAACACAACCATATCCAGCATGAACTCTGACCATGACATCAACTCAACCAAGTAGACCCCATGCTGAACTCTGACCATGACATCAACTCAACCAAATAGACCCCATGCTGAACTCTGACCATGACATCAACTCAACCAAGTAGACCCCATGCTGAACTCTGGCCATGACATCAACTCAACCAAGTAGACCCCATGCTGAACTCTGACCATGACATCAACTCAACCAAGTAGACCCCATGCTGAACTCTGGCCATGACATCAACTCAACCAAATAGTCCCCATGCTGAACTCTGGCCATGACATCAACTCAACCAAATAGTCCCCGAGTTTTGACAATATTCATCATCGAGATACACACAGACAAAACATTTCAGGGAGAGTATGTGGGTGAAGCCAAAAAAGGTTTGGCTAATATCAATACATAAGCCTTAGGAAGGAACCTCAGATCAAAACACAGATCCACAAAGCACCACAAGAACCAAGAGGAACTTAAAACAGAAGACTCTTTCAGACTGTTTAGGGTATAAAATCTTTTGCGCGCTCGCACACACACACACACACACACACACACACAGATGGTCCTTTTGGTCAAAGACATGGCTACTGAGGGGATCCTTCGTCCAGAAAGGTGGGCATGGGAAAGAGCTGAGGGACGGGTGCATATAGCAAGGAGAGATCCTCCACCCCAAGGTGAGCGGTGAGGAGGCTTCCTGGCCATAACAAGGAGGAAGATGGTTCTGTCGGTCAGGTTGTGGCCACAAACATGGTGCAAACACTCTAACGATCAGACCTAACCAGCGTACGGCCACAAGTTGGACCTTGGATGCAGAACATGACTGGAATATGAAGCCCTCAGACCATCATGGCCACAAGAAGGACCTCTGGAGCAGGTCATGGCCACACTAATAATCCATCGGTCCACGGTGGCCACAAGGACCTCTGGAGCAGGCCATGGCCACACTGATAATCCATCGGTCCACGGTGGCCACATATGCAAATTTCATAACACCTGTTCCCCTCACACGTGCCAGTATGGTAAAGGCCGTAACCCACTCTTGACACCGACAAATTACTCTACCCGCCACCCGCCTTCTTCGGACTCCCATTTTCTTCCTATCCCTCAAAAACCCGCCATCACGACTGCCCCTATCCCCCTCCACTCTCTGGCCTCTTCCTAACCACAGTTTTCTATCCTCTATCCTTAGTAAGTCATCCTCTCCTACCCTAACCTACCCTAAACTAACCTAGTCTAACCTAACCTAACCTAGCCTGGCATACCTAACCTAGCCTAACATACCTCAACCCCTAGGCTGAACTAACTTAGCCCAGATAAACCTACCCGCTCCATCACGGAACTCTCTCTCTCTCTCTCTCTCTCTCTCTCTCTCTCTCTCTCTCTCTCTCTCTCTCTCTCTCTCTCTCGTCATCCCAATATCCCAAAACTCTCCCTCAGTCGCTGTAGTCCTACCCTGTGTTAGCATCCCCTCTCCATAATTACAGACTGAATATAGCGTACCATCACAGTCCTCCGGCAGTCGACCATCAGGTCTTCACCCTCCCATGTGCTCCCAGGCACTCCACCCCAATGTGGGACCTGGGAGAACTTGGCTTTCTTAACAACCTTCCCCCACCCCCCGATGCAACACAATGCCTCAGTAAGCCACGAGTGTAATGCTCTCCAAAAGTAGATATACGTGTTAACACACACACACACACACACACACACAAATATATATATATATATATATATATATATATATATATATATATATATATATATATATATATATATATCTTTTCTTTTAAACTATTCGCCATTTCCCGCGTTAGCGAGGTAGCGTTAAGAACAGAGAACTGGGCCTTCGAGGGAATATCCTCACCTGGCTCCCTTCTCTGTTCCTTCTTTTGGAAAATTAAAAAAAATAATGAGAGGGGAAGATTTCCAGCCCCCCGCTCCCTCCCCTTTTAGTCACCTTCTACGACACGCAGGGAATACGTGGGAAGTATTCTTTCTCCACTATCCCCTATCACTGCTACTAGAGTACTAAAAAACCTGGTAATATAATCACAAGCCACAAAGACTTACACAAACACAGCAACAAAACAACATAAAAAAAACCCTCACATCCAAACACAAGCACCAAAACATGATCACATCAAGAAACAACAAACACAGCCACGAACGTGAGCGAGGGTCGACCTTGTCCTCATATTCTGTGGCGATGATTGGACTGAGAGAGAGAGAGAGAGAGAGAGAGAGAGAGAGAGAGAGAGAGAGAGAGAGAGAGAGAGAGAGAGAGAGAGAGAGAGAGAGAGAGAGGTGTCAAGAACTGGGTAACGACGGAGTGATGGTACTGGGTTAAGTGCAGGAGTGAGGTAACCCTGGGCCAACTGCTGCTGCAACCAAGAAGACGAGACGAGGCGAGGTGAGGTGAGGATGCAGGCAGGGCTCCCGTAGCACGGGTGTGGGTGGTGCTGCAAGGTGAGGCATGTGTCCTCAGCGGTGGTGCCGTGTAGAGAGACGTTGCCATGCCGTGTGTGGCGCCGACGCAGGGGAGAGGTTGTGGTGAGAGGTAAGCGACCCCTGAGATAGGTGCATGACTGCTGGGTCTCGTACGGTGCTCTGGCGGAGGGAAGGAGGCGCTGAGGAAGTTTTGGGCTTTGGGATGCTTGAGGCGTTGGCCGTAAGGGCGGCGCTGAGGCTGCTGCAGGAGACGGGCGTTGCCGACGCCCCACAAGGAGGTCGGAGGACACGAGTCACGACAGTAAAGAGCTAGGAGTCGTGCACGGTGGACGGACGTTTCCTGACGAAGGTGAGCGCGTCTGGACGTCTAACAGCCCAGGGTTGCTGGACGGAGGGAGTGATGCGCGGGGACCTTATGTCGCAAGGCCAGCGACCCCGCGGGTGGTGATATGGGTGTACGACGGCGTCACCTTGGTGATACAGGGGGAGCGGGGCAGCGGCAGGCGATGACTGGTGGAAACCAAGAGGTGGCGAACCTTCCTCTTTAAGGTCAGGATCATCTACTACGTGACCTATGACCCGGGTAGTTAGCCAAGGTGAGGCGAGGCGCCTTAAGAGGACAGTCATGCGTACCTGCTGGGGTCGAGCGGATTCAAGGAGTAACATTAGGTGTGGCTAGCTGTTGGGCAGAGCGAGCCAGACACTCGTGTGGTGTCACAGGGAAATGATGCTCTAATACACACAGGCAATGTATATACATATATCCTTACATATAAACACAAGTAATATAAACACCGTCTCATGTAAGTGCAAGAATATATATTGTCATGTAAACACAAACAAAAAACACGGTCATGTAAATACAGCTCACAAACACCAAGCAATAGACACCGTCTTGTAAACATACACAACCCGTAAACACCGTCACATAAACACAAACAAACACCGTCATATCAACACAGACAATAAACACCGTTATATATATGAATAAATAACAACGGTTATGATAAAATTCAATTAATACTTCTCAAAAAAAAAATAGCGACCGAACATAAAAGGAAAAACGACTTAAAAAAACGCAAAAAAGTTAAGTCGATGAGTGGGTTCAGTAAGCCGAGATGAATACATGAATAAATTTACAACAGATTTCTGGTCAGACGAATCAGGGATAGGCCTAGTGTGTGTCCAGTCCGGCCGCTGGGATGTACAGGAGGGAGGAAGGGAGGGAGGTACAAGCGGGAGGGAGGGAGGGAGGTACAAGCTGGAGGGAGGGAAGGCGGTACAAGCTGGAGGGAGGAGGGAGGTACAAGCTGGAGGGAGGGAGGGAGGGCGGTACAAGCAGGAGGGAGGGAGGGAGGGCGGTACAAGCGGGAGGGAGGGAGGGCGGTCGCCTGGGAAGCCATCGTGCATGACGTGCAATACATCATGGATGTCGTGGGGGCACAACAAACATGCAGTTGCAGGGTACGTGGCATGAAGGAGGCAGTGTCTGTAATATCTGTCCACTGGATAATACCACTGCTGTACTATATAGTGGGGAGGGATACGGTCGTGATGCGTCATCATCCGGTATAGGACGTGTTCCTGTCTGGGTCATGACGCTCTTTAACAACCCCCTTCGCCACAGCAGTACAACCCCATGGGTTACGAAGGGCTGGCCTCTCACCTGAGACAAACCCCCCATCTCCCCCTGAGAGACGCGGTCAGGGGTGTAGTAAGGGGTTGGAGACCCCGGGCTGTACATGGTTGGAGACCCCGGGCTGTACATGGTTGGAGACCCCGGGCTGTACATGGTTGGAGACCCCAGGCTGTACATGGTTGGAGACCCCGGGCTGTACATGGTTGGAGACCCCGGGCTGTACATGGTTGGAGACCCCGGGCTGTACATGGTTGGAGACCCCGGGCTGTACATGGTTGGAGACCCCAGGCTGTACATGGTTGGAGACCCCGGGCTGTACATGGTTGGAGACCCCAGGCTGTACATGGTTGGAGACCCCGGGCTGTACATGGTTGGAGACCCCGGGCTGTACATGGTTGGAGACCCCAGGCTGTACATGGTTGGAGACCCCGGGCTGTACATGGATGGAGACCCCAGGCTGTACATGGTTGGAGACCCCAGGCTGTACATGGTTGGAGACCCCAGGCTGTACATGGTTGGAGACCCCAGGCTGTACATGGTTGGAGACCCCAGGCTGTACATGGTTGGAGACCCCAGGCTGTACATGGTTGGAGACCCCGGGCTGTACATGGTTGGAGACCCCAGGCGGTACATGGTTGGAGACCCCGGGCTGTACATGGTTGGAGACCCCGGGCTGTACATGGTTGGAGACCCGGGCCGTACATATCAGCTGTCCTCCAGCTTTGAGCATGGCTTCCATCATGATACCAGAACACCTGTGGGTGTGTGGTGGTGGCAACATGCAACGGTGCGTCCGGGTCCGGAAGCACGAAGAACCCGACCCCCCAAGTGTGGTGATCAGTGACACCAACACCAAAACACACACACCCCCCCACGATCCACATAATGAACACTGGAAACACCAGAAGCCGGACCTTCAGGTGTGGACAATGAAAAGCAAGACACACACATCACTGCTCCTCCCATTACTTGCCCCGCTGAACCTCCTCCTCCTCCCCCCTTCCCCTCCCTCCCCAGTCCTTAACGTCTGGGGTAGGGGGAGGGGGGGGGATTTTGGGGGGTGGGGGGGAGCTGTAGTGGTCATGGGGAGCGATTAGATGCCTGGGAGAGGGAGGGGAAGGGGGTATTGGAGGAAGGGAGGGAAATTGACCAGAGGGTAGTGGACCCCCGTGTTTTGGAGAGGACGGTAAGGTCCCCATGGTAAGGAAGGGGGGAGAGGGGGGGGGAGGAGTCCTTGGTGACCGAGGGTGGAGTGAGGGGAGGTAGAGGGGAGGGGAGGAGGGGGGGTACAGAAGATGCAGTGGCGTCTTCATCATTACCAGGAAAGTAATGCTCTCGTCATACTAAAATCAACTTCACTCAGAAAGTCAGTTTAGGGAAGTTTTGACATTTTTTTCGTGAAGACTCTTCGCCCAAACACTCATCATTCTTGCCTATGAGACGCTCATGTATGGGATCTTCGCAGCGCTCAGGAGGCCAGCCACATCCACCAGGCAGAGCCACACGTCATGAAGAGATATTAATTTCTGGTTGTCACAGTGGGGGCGAGTGCATGACAAGTGAAGCGCAGCTGCTACAGCGCCTTCAGTGTGGGAGTTGCACTGTGCACATGACGAATGACGTCCTGGATGCATACGAGGGAGCATAACTTGCAAATGTCTGGGGGAACGTAGCTTGAGACGAGTGTGCGTCTGATGGAAGGGGTCAAGATGCTGTTGGGGGTGTGGCTGTTGTCTGGTGCTGGTTGCGTCAATACAGTGTGACTATGTGTCTGTCAAGGGTGTGTGTGTGTGTGTGTGTCTGTTCGTAATAAGTGTGAGTACATGCTGCTGAAGTGTAAGTCATGGGGGTGGCGACGTGTTGTTTCCACGTGTGCTTAGCGGATGGTCGTTGATCACGACGTGGTTTGGGTGGGAGGGATGTACAGCTGTTGTTAAAGAGGATGCCCCAAGCATGTCGTGGTCACATGATGCATAATGTAGTGTCATATATTTGGTGTTGCACATGTGGCGACAGACAGGGTACTGTGATGTTATCTATCAGGTCATCTGAACACGACTTACACACTGTAGTTCACAGAGGGTGGAAGGAGGAGGTGGTGTGGGGGGAAAAAGAAGAAAAGACGGCAGGAGGTTGGAGAGAGAACTGCTCTTTGGGTGACTCCACTGCAGAGCTTGAAGGGTGTGCGAGGTGACACCACTGTGAGTGGCTCTGCCCTGGTGGCTGGTTATAAGCCGTCATCATCTTCGTTGACGGTTGTTGTCAAGTACGTTCTGCAGGAGGTGATGTCTCGGGACGACGTGGTGAATGATTTGGCCATACTGCTATACTGCTAGTACAGTGCAGGAGGGTGGCTGTCGCTGGGTAATGCCACACAAGATGTGTCGTGTGGTGTGTGTGTGTGACTGAGTCTGGGTGCAGCAGTGTTGTTGTGTGGGTAAGGGAAGGATACTCTGGTTCTCTCAGTTGTGGATCAATTTCTCAAGGCGTATGGATATTGATAGCACGATGCAAAACGTACAATATAAACAGATTACTGTATGAAAAGACGAAGCACACACAGCAAGGCCATTGTACACATACACACAACAAAAACATACAAAGACACGTAAGCACAAATACACACACACACACACACTTTCTCCCCCACCATACACAAGCACGTCTTGGCAGGAAAACACGTGCACACACACACACACACACACACACACACACACACATAAACGTAGACACATAGTGAAGGGCCTCAATACTAGTGTTTCCCAGGAGGAACTAAGCTGTAGCAATCTGTTCGTGTGAGGGACTCGGGGGTCGTGCTTCCAAAGCTCCACTTCAGGAGGACAGCACGAGAGACACACACACTGTCAGCTGGCACACGAGGACAGTACGGGAGACACACACACTGTCAGCTGGCACAGGAGGACAGCACGAGAGACACACACACTGTCAGCTGGCACACGAGGACAGCACGAGAGACACACACACTGTCAGCTGGCACAGGAGGACAGCACGAGAGACACACACACTGTCAGCTGGCACAGGAGGACAGCACGAGAGACACACACACTGTCAGCTGGCACAGGAGGACAGCACGAGAGACACACACTGTCAGCTGGCACAGGAGGACAGCACGAGAGACACACACTGTCAGCTGGCACAGGAGGAAAGTACGGGTGACACACACACACTGTCAGCTGACACAGGAGGACAGTACGGGAGACACACACACTGTCAGCTGTCAGGGATCAAAACTGCCTTCAAGATAGCGAGTGAGACCATATCCCACAATGTGTGCTCAACGTACAGGTGGCACATCGGCCCGCCTCACGTCTGCTCACGACACCTGAAGAACCACAGGGAGGGAGATGAGTGAGTGAGTGGGTAAGGTCCAGAGCAGGACGATGGTACCAGCGTTAGAGCTGAGTTATAATGAGGAGTCCAAGGTCATGAAACATGACCATCATGGAGGGGAGAGAAGTCGAGTGTGACGTGTATAGGACCTTCAAACGGCTCACCCTTACCTGGAGGGTTAGCTGTAGTGCACACTCCACCTCAAGAGGCACAGACCAGAGGCAGCAGACATGTTAGGAAAGTCAGGATGTTATGAATGTACGTTGAATCCATGGCAGTGCAAATCCCATCCCCGTAGAGGAAAAGTAGATAAGACACACACACACACACAGAAAGAAAGAGAGAGAGAGAGAGAGAGAGAGAGAGAGAGAGAGAGAGAGAGAGAGAGAGAGAGAGAGAGAGAGAGAGAGGAATGCGCATCGCACCGCCACAAGAGGTGTGTGTGTGTGTGTGTGTGTGTGTGTGTGTGTGTGTGTGTGTGTGTGTGTGTGTAGCTAGCCAGGGGAGCAGACAATAAGCCAGGCACCAGACAACCAAGAGAGAGAGACACACACACACACAACCATTTGCTCGAGCGATCAACTCGACCACAAAACAAAAGAGCATCGAGCACCAACAATCTCTCGACCAATCAACATCTTGACGCTAATGGAACACGGCGCCACAATAACGAAAGTAAAAGGAAGAAAATCCACGCGATCACAGAGGGTTTCATTTCATCACGTTCGCCGGTTCTCTCAGTCTTCGTTCACACGTATGAAAGATACAGTTACAACTCACATACAACAACGTGAACACACTCGTAAATACGAAACTACTGTACTCGATCTATCCCCTGTTATATTCATTCTTTCACAACGCATAAATATGCAAGTATATATATATATATATATATATATATATATATATATATATATATATATATATATATATATATATATATATATACGGGAGAAAGAGTACTTCCCACGTATTCCCTGAGAGTCGTAGAAGGCGACTAAAAGGGGAGGGAGCGGAGGGAAGGCTGGAAATCCTCCCCTCCGGTTTTTACTTTTCCAAAATAAGGAACAGAGGAGGGAGCCAAGTGAGGATATTCCCTGAAAGGCTCAGTCCTCTGTGCTAAACGCTACCTCGCTAACCCGGGAAATGGCGAATATGTATGAAAGAGAAATAAATATACATTAAGCAAAGCTTTAGAATAAACCTTCAACACAAATGAAGAATACAGACTATAGCGATCCTTCCATCCAACACTCACTCCCTCAACGATGTATTCTCAAAACAACAACAAGAACGTTATAATAATACAGGGAAGGTGACGCTGGCCTTTCAAGCAAGCCTTTCCCCTGTGGCGACTGGAGAGGCATTCCTGGTCCACCCTCCTGGAAACCCGACCAGGACAGCGTCAGTACTTGATCATGATGATCATGACGTGATCGTCCACTGTACTGATCACTTCAGCCTTAAATAATCCAAGTTAGATGCTGATCACTTCAGCCTTAACTAATCCAAGTTAGATGCTGATCACTTCAGCCTTAAATAATCCAAGTTAGATGCTGATCACTTCAGCCTTATCTAATCCAAGTTAGATGCTGATCACTGCACTGATCACTTCAGCCTTAACTAACCCAAGTTAGATGCTGATCACTGCACTGATCACTTCAGCCTTAACTAATCCAAGTTAGATGCTGATCACTTCAGCCTTATCTAATCCAAGTTAGATGCTGATCACTTCAGCCTTAACTAACCCAAGTTAGATGCTGATCACTGCACTGATCACTTCAGCCTTAACTAACCCAAGTTAGATGCTGATCACTGCACTGATCACTTCAGCCTTAACTAACCCAAGTTAGATCCAGAGCTAACCTTTCTGACAAGGTATGATTCACTCTGGAAACATGCACAGTTATAACTGGTGTGGCCCAAGCCATGTCCTGGAACCATGGCTGAGCTTGCACTGCTGACACCTATGTCTGGGCTCCCCTGGAAGATCTTAATCCCGGTGGTACGACGGTACGACACCCTGGGGTACGACGGTACGACACCCTGGGGTACGACGGTACGACACCCTGGGTTACGACGGTACGACACCCTGGAGCACGATGGTACGACACCCTGGGGTACGACGGTACGACACTCTGGGGTACGATGGCACGACACCCTGGAGCACGACGGTACGACACCCTGGGGTACGACGGTACGACACTCTGGGGTACGACGGTACGACACCCTAGGTTGCCAAGTTACGACGATACGACCCCACTGGACACGACGATACGATTCTTTAGGAAAGATGGTACGACTCCTTGGGTATGACGGTCTGTTCTGTGAACTCATCCTTAAGGGTCAGGTCAAAGACCAGGACATCATTCGTAAAGGTCGTACAGTCGTAGTCAAGGTCGCATGGTCGTAGTCAAGGGTCGTATCATCGTGCTCGAGAGTCGTAATGTCGTAGTCAAGGGTCGTACTGTCGTGCTCGAGGGTCGTACTCTCGTAGTCAAGGGTCGTACCGTCGTGCTCGAGGGTCGTACTGTCGTAGTCAAGGGTTGTACCGTCGTGGTCGAAGGGTCGCATGGTCGTAGTCAAGGGTCGTACCTTCGTTGTCAAGGGTCGTACCGTCGTGCTCAAGGGCCATACTATCATAGTCAAGGGTCGTACCGTCGAGGGTCGTCACATCTTGGTCCAGAGGTCCAAAGCAACGACCACCACGCCCCTTCGTCAGCGAATCTCGCTCACGTACGTCACCCCCTCAGTCATCCCGAGCCGCTCCCTCACTCGACCCAGGTTACTCCGCCCTGAAGAATCTACCCGTTAATACTGGTCATAATCTCTGACCACTTAACTATGTGGAGTTACCTGTGGGTCATAACCCAACTGTGCTGAGAGAGAGAGAGAGAGAGAGAGAGAGAGAGAGAGAGAGAGAGAGAGAGAGAGAGAGAGAGAGAGAGAGGTTATAATCCCGTGGGGCCACAACCCCCTGACCATTCTCTCCACCGTCGTACAACTTCTTAAGACTGACGTATGTTGTGTGTGTGTGTGTGTGTGTGTGTGTGTGTGTGTGTGTGTGTGTGTGTGTGTGTGTGTGCCCCCCTTCCCCTTGTGATACCCGATCTTTGCCCTGCCACCAGCACCGGTGGCAGGCATTTCCCTGCCCAACATTCCCTACCTTTCCCGTGTTTCCTTACCTGCCCCCACTGCTGTGTGTGACCTCACTCCAACCCCCATCCCCCATCACCACTCCCTAACCACAGTGACTGTCCTTGTGTGGGGTGTGTGTGTGTGTGCACAAACCACATGCCCCGCTCGTCCCAGACGGAAATATTAACACAATATACGAGTGATCAATTTCTTATATATATATATATATATATATATATATATATATATATATATATATATATATATATATATATACATAATTCATTTATTTATTTTGCTATGTTGCTGTCTCCCGCGTT
The DNA here is from genome assembly GCF_036320965.1 of Panulirus ornatus. Lineage (NCBI taxonomy): Eukaryota > Metazoa > Arthropoda > Malacostraca > Decapoda > Palinuridae > Panulirus > Panulirus ornatus. The sequence continues at coordinate 15,428,889 of NC_092234.1, forward strand.
TGCGAGGTAGCGCAAGGAAACAGACGAAAGAAATGGCCCAACCCACCCCCATACACATGTATATACATACGTCCACACACGCAAATATACATAACTATACATCTCAAATGTACACATAAATATACACACACAGACATATACATATATACACATGTACATAATTCATACAGTCTGCCTTTATTTATTCCCATCGCCACCTCGCCACACATGGAGTAACATCCCCCTCCCCCCTCATGTGTGCGAGGTAGCGCTAGGAAAAGACATATATATATATATATATATATATATATATATATATATATATATATATATATATATATCTCCATACCTTACGTCACCTTACCTCACTTTACTTTCACTTCCCAGCCACAACGTTACGTCGGTGTCGTAAGCACGTGCGAGCCACCAACACCTCAGCCTGAAGGCAAGGTACCCTGGCCTCCCTCCCCTTGTGACTAGCCAGCCAACCAGCCCGTGGTGGGCCTCGGTCTGCAGTAAGCCCTCGCGCCCTCCGGCCACTCACGTGCGCTCTCTCCGCTAATCATAGATCACGATGCCATTAATTACCTTTCAGATGAATAGAGAGAGAGAGAGAGAGAGAGAGAGAGAGAGAGAGAGAATTCTTTTTAACTTCCTCGTTTCTAACCGTAATCCATGATTATTTGTTTACCTTTCCTCGCGGACTTCCTCCTCACACCACCACACAGCGTGAGAGGCAGTGCCTCACTTCCTTACCTCACCTTACATATACCTTATTCTCACGCAATCTCAATCGTCTGCTCACCCTCTCGTTTCCTTCATATACCACCCTCCAACACCGTCCTTGCTCCTCCGTCAAGGTAAACGTCTCTGTCATACACATGAGTCAAGTCGAATCCTCCTCTCTCTCTCTCTCTCTCTCCCCCACCCACCTCTCTCTCTCTCTCTCTCTCTCTCTCTCTCTCTCTCTCTCTCTCTCTCTCTCTCTCTCTCTCTCCCCACCCACACCTCTCTCTCTCGTGGTCCACACGTATGTATATACGTACCCATCCTTCCTGCCTGCCTGCCTTCTCTTGCACCACCATCAATTTCTCCTCACATACCCCCGTCATTCCTGCCGCCCACGTCTTCCACACGGAAGTTCCAAACTGGCCAGTAAGGTGGCTCTAGATCTTCACCAGAACCATGAAAGTCAACTCACGAAGGCAGAGAATGCAATACCCAGGGATGTGTGGACTTCCGTATGGGAGGAGAGCTGCCAATTGCTTCCCTCTCCGTCAATTATCCGCTTGTTCTCTGACTACCAAATGCCTGAATGAAACTACCTGTATTACGCGTTATCTTTCCATGATTAAAATCAGAAATGATTAATTCGCTACATCGTCTACAGCCCGACGGTTAATTATCGGAGAGATAAACACACGGCGACATGCGGCACTGTCAATACATATACACAGACCCAACGAAGCGTCAGGATTGGTCAAACAAATAAACAAATGGCGCAACCTCATCGGTTACGTCATAGCACCCGTGCGCGACGACTGGCCAGAGAAATGTGACGTAAGAGGGAGAGGCAATGACGTCATTGGGCTTCCAGGGCATCGGGGCTTATTGCTCCTGGAAAGTGCGTGAGTCAGGGCCTGGCCTTCATGTGAGGTAGAGCCGGGCAGGCGGGTACCGGGAGGGGCGGAAGGGATGTCACATTGCTGACTCACACAGCTGAGCCAGTTACGTGTGCGCCATACCTCAGGATATGAATAAAAATGCAGATTAATCTACATATGTCTAAGTATGAGACACGTCGATCCTGGAGGCGATTTCATCTAGTGATAGAGAACCAATATTGCCAGCAGCCCCAACGACCAGAATACACTGCAACTAACAGGTATTTAACGACACACACACAGCAGGCAGTGTGTGTGTGTGTGTGTGTGTGTGTGTGTGTGTGTGTGTGTGTCCCCTCATCTGGGGTCCTGGAGTTAAAGTTTACTGGGGTGGTGGTCTTCTAACCCCACAGCTCGGGCTGAGCCCATGCTGGCCCTGGTCGAGACCATGGTATGTATTGTATGACCCAGCCCTGCCATCATGGGGTCGAGGCATGTGTTGCTCTGTCTTGGCTGAAGGTTCAGTCGTCAGACATCATCACAGTCAATGGTCTGTCACAGTGTTCAGTGGTGATACAATGTTGTGTCTTCATCTGTCGCGTATTTTGTGCTGGATTCCGAAAAGCGCACACGATGCTTTTCTGAACCTCAGAGAAAGACGGTGTTTCTGTCCGTCTTGTGTTGATATATATCCATCTATATTCTCGTATCATGAGGACATCCCATGATGGACTACATACGACTCGTCTTTACGTCCCCGACCGCCACTAGACCAGGATCAGCGGCGGCTCCAATATACCACCTTGGGGCGCTGATGTTCTTAACCATCCTGCCGCTAGACATAACCAGATTTAAAACATGTTGTGACAGTTACAATAATAAAAAAAATTCTCCATCCATATTACGTTGATCTATTCTAATCATTCTCATTTTATACGTTTGGTGTCCTATGGCGCCGATGTCAATAGTGAATCAGACATCACGAAAATCCGTGAGGAGAACACCATCATTTTCCAGCGTCGCTACACACGTTATCATGGTAATCACACACCAGAGGGAGGCAGGATGCTCTGCTCTGACACCACGTTGCTGTGGGTTCTGGAGATTTTCGGTGTCCATACATTCAGTCAATCTACGTCTTAAGACATATTTTTGTCAAACGTTTTCATATAAGACGTCTATGTCGCCCAGTTACGTCCATTAGTGGAGCTCTTTGCTTCCTCGTGTGTGGTGTGACACGATGTGAATCCGGTCCAACTGATCAGGACCATCCCAGAGTCCAGGTGTGTCTTTTGTCTCCTCCCTCGAGGAGAATGTCCTCTGCTCGTGCTGGTGGTAAACTGGATGACCTTATAAAGGCAGAGTTACCACGAGTCTGGCGATGGTGCGGCAGAGTGCATATGTTCTCGATGGCCCACTTGAAGTCCTAAGGCGAGGTGGTAGGGGGTCTGGTACAGAGGACCTGCTCCCTCGGAACACGTCTGCTGGACTGTTTACGTCGGGTTGGGGGGATAATCCGTAATCCGTAGCGTCTCGTTGATCGCCTTGACACTCGTCCATATATGTAGCCTCAGAGGCCCGATGGTTGTCCTCGATTTGTGTTTTGCATAAGAACGAAAATGTTTCTTTCAGTCCAATATCAGTGATACCCCTTTCCTCTCCTTCTTCTTTCTCCTTCTTCTTCTTCTTCTTCTTTTCCTTCTTCTTCTCCTACATGGGTCTTGTGTGACTTTTACTGTTTACTGTCTACGTCCGGCAGTTCATCTCACATGTTTCCCATGCAAGTCGTTCTCGCCAGCTAGAGAGAGAGAGAGAGAGAGAGAGAGAGAGAGAGAGAGAGAGAGAGAGAGAGAGAGAGAGAGAGAGAGAGAGAGAGAGAGCATTTTCCACGTTCTCCAGCTCTCGTACATGTTCCTCACCGGTGTGTGTGTGTGTGTGTGTGTGTGTGTGTGTGTGTGTGTGTGTGTGTGTGTGATATATATATATATATATATATTTTTTTTTTTTTTTTTTTTTTTTTTTTTATACTTTGTCGCTGTCTCCCGCGTTTGCGAGGTAGCGCAAGGAAACAGACGAAAGAAATGGCCCAACCCCCCCCCCCCAATACACATGTACATACACACGTCCACACACGCAAATATACATACCTACACAGCTTTCCATGGTTTACCCCAGACGCTTCACATGCCTTGATTCAATCCACTGACAGCACGTCAAACCCTGTATACCACATCGCTCCAATTCACTCTATTCCTTGCCCTCCTTTCACCCTCCTGCATGTTCACGCCCCGATCACACAAAATCTTTTTCACTCCATCTTTCCACCTCCAATTTGGTCTCCCTCTTCTCCTCGTTCCCTCCACCTCCGACACATATATCCTCTTGGTCAATCTTTCCTCACTCATTCTCTCCATGTGCCCAAACCATTTCAAAACACCCTCTTCTGCTCTCTCAACCACGCTCTTTTTATTTCCACACATCTCTCTTACCCTTACGTTACTTACTCGATCAAACCACCTCACACCACACATTGTCCTCAAACATCTCATTTCCAGCACATCCATCCTCCTGCGCACAACTCTATCCATAGCCCACGCCTCGCAACCATACAACATTGTTGGAACCACTATTCCTTCAAACATACCCATTTTTGCTTTCCGAGATAATGTTCTCGACTTCCACACATTTTTCAAGGCTCCCAAAATATATATATATATATATATATATATATATATATATATATATATATATATATATATATATATATATATATATATATATATCTGCAAGCTTGGTTGTATGTTGATCCACAAAGTCGTGTACATGTGGGCAGCAGCTACAGATGTGTAACGGAACAGGTGTTGGGTGAGGGAGGGCCAGACAGTCAGACACAACACCTGTAAAATGACTCATGTTTTACACTGCAGTCCAACCTTGGCTCAGCTTCACCCTGGTCCACCTCCAGGGTTTGGCCTCAGCTTGAACTAGAGATACGTTCCATAAGCTTAACTTCGCTTTAATAAGCGTCAGTGTCGCGTCAGATTAGCTTCGGGTTAACTGCATCTTCTTCTGGGACTGACCAGTTTACGTTCTAATATCTAGTTTACATCTAAGTGTAGTCTAGTCTTGGATTTACATAGTCTACCTTCGTCATACATATTCAGACTCATCTTTCTCGGGTATGCTGTGACTCCCAGCGTCTCTGTGTCGCTCTAACTGGTAATGACCTTCCGTCTATATCACGAGAACATGGTTTCCGAGGATCCGTCGTGGGTGCATACAATACCTGGCCATTTGGCACACACACTCACCAAAGTCGAGACATCGGCTGACCACCACCTCCATTTGGAATCTCCGGCTCTCTCTCTCTCTCTCTCTCTCTCTCTCTCTCTCTCTCTCTCTCTCTCTCTCTCTCTCTCTCTCTCTCTCTCAGCCATGCATGCATGGCCACACCCCTTCCCCTCAGTCGTGTGTGTGAACTTGACATAAAATCACGGGCGTTAATCGTCCAGTCACGCGCTAAATACAGCAGCGGACTTATTCTACGTCATGTCGAGGTGACTTCTCTTCTCCTGCAGCGGCTGGGTTCAGACCGCAGGGGCGTCCCCGGCGTTAATACCCCGTGCAGGGCCTCCTGTAGAACCCAACCAGGGCATATATCAATCTACATGACGTGTTCGTCTCTCTCTACGTGACAGGACAAGCGGTCAATATGTACGTCTACTGAGTCTACCAGACCGCTACCATCAGGGGGGAGTGCTACATACCAGCCTAAGGGATGATGACTTGACCCTTGACGGTGTTCAAGGATCATACCGCAGAGATCAAGGGTCGTGCCGTCGTGCTCAAGTGTCGTAGCGTCATGGTCAAGGGTCGTACCGTCGTGCTCAAGGGTCGTAGCGTCATGGTCAAGGGTCGTGCCGTCGTGCTCAAGTGTCGTAGCGTCATGGTCAAGGGTCGTACCGTCGTGCTCAAGGGTCGTCACGTCATACTCCAAGGAGTCGTACCGTGTTGCTCAAGGATGTTAACGGTCAATGCTGCTGGAGTAATATCCTTCTCTACCCCTCCTCCCTCATTTCACACCCACCTCCTCCGCCAGCACTGTGGCCACCTCTGTCCCACCCACACCTTCAGTGACTTCCACACGAGATGCAACAGCCCCGGATTCCTTACAGATGACGTCAGCAGGACCAACACCTTAGAGATGGCTGTACATTGCTCTTAAACCTCCTCCACCTCCTCAATGTCATCTACGTCAGGTAAGAAGTAACACTTGCTATCCCACCTATTTTTTTTACCCACTTGCATAACACTAACTCAAGCTACTTCAGGCATTGTTTGGAATATCAGATTTCCTGAAGTTAGTATCGTACTACGATGCTGAAGGGATCATTATACCTAAGGGGAAAAAGACATCGTACACAAGGATCCGAAGTATCATACTGAGGGTAATGTGTTACCGCGAGGCAAGAGCCCGTCAATCATTCATGAGAGGACCACCCGACACACACATACACACACACACACGTCTGGGTGTATGACGGCTCAGAACTGAAGGTGTGGTAGCAGAAGGGTACCCGAACGCCGCCGCTCTGGTCACCTCAGGTCCGGTACTGATGTATAAAAATTGGTCTTGCTCGGTGCTATGCGGGCGGGGCAACTGACCATGCGCAAACCATCGTGTTTCCTTTGGCCTGTGTGACCCAGCAGTGCAAGACGCCGCTCGCTCCGGTGAAGGTAGGTGAAGATGCCTCTTTTGGACTGTAACTCACGGTCATAAATCACAACACAACCAAAGCTTTGAAAAGTTGCAGGGCTGTGCTGGCGCAACCGGGTCGATTTACGGACATAATGTGGAGGGACGGACCGCCAATCTCCCAGCCAATAAGGTCCAGTTTGTTGTCACAGAGTGGACGAAATCCAATCCCTGCAGGCAAGACTCTGCCTCCCCCCAGGGAGATGTGCTTGTGCCTCCTCCGTCTCTCCTCCTGGTGCCAGAGACGACGTTGCCAAGGCACACCACAGGTAGAGACCAACACAGACACCAATGGTACGCCATCTACAGCAAGTCATGCCGGACGAGAAGCCCACGTGAATCGAAGTGTTCTGGTGGGGCATTTGAGGACTTGGTGTGCAAAAGGAAATCACGAATTTCAACTCCAACTATGAGGTACATGACGGAATTACAGCCACTTCAGAATACAGAACGTAACACAAGCCTCACTAAAGCAGAGTGAGATCTGGAGGAATGATTCGGTCATGATGAGGTTACTTACACTGACTTATCAACATTCATCTCTTCTCTCACGATGGGAGGCTGGAGACTGTTCACCTTCAAGACGAGACAAAAATCCATACCTGTATACACTCTCCAGACCAGCAGACTGACGTGCCTACCATCTCCTGACGCCTCGCGCACGACGGTACGACGCCAGTGTGTTGTCATCATGACCCACAGCCTCTGACCTAAACCTTGAGGTTCTTGAAACTATGGAGGTTTATGGTGAGTCACGACTTCCTCGAGAGACTTGGTTGGATTAACAGACTGAGCTCAGACACATGCAACACGAGGTATACTGAGACCGACCGACCAGCTGAACTGATGCTGTATCATCAGTGTCATGCATGGAATGGTGAAGGAGAGTGAGGTTCACACCATCAACGGGGAATCAAACCCCGACCACTACTGTCCTCCCTAACACTACACTCCTGCCCTACACCACACTCCTGCCCTACACCACACTCCTGCCCAACACCACACTCCTGCCCAACACCACACTCCTGCCCAACACCACACTCCTGCCCAACACCACACTCCTGCCCAACACCACACTCCTGCCCAACACCACACTCCTGCCCAACACCACACTCCTGCCCAACACCACACTCCTGCCCAACACCACACTCCTGCCCTACACCACACTCCTGCCCTACACCACACTCCTGCCCTACACCACACTCCTGCCCTACACCACACTCCTGCCATACACCACACTCCTGCCCTACACCACACTCCTGCCATACACCACACTCCTGCCCTACACCACACTCCTGCCATACACCACACTCCTGCCCTACACCACACTCCTGCCATACACCACACTCCTGCCCTACAACACACTCCTGCCCTACACCACACTCCTGCCCTACACCACACTCCTGCCCAACACCACACTCCTGCCCAACACCACACTCCTGCCCAACACCACACTCCTGCCCAACACCACACTCCTGCCCAACACCACACTCCTGCCCAACACCACACTCCTGCCCAACACCACACTCCTGCCCAACACCACACTCCTGCCCAACACCACACTCCTGCCCAACACCACACTCCTGCCCAACACCACACTCCTGCCCAACACCACACTCCTGCCCTACACCACACTCCTGCCCTACACCACACTCCTGCCCTACACCACACTCCTGCCCTACACCACACTCCTGCCATACACCACACTCCTGCCCTACACCACACTCCTGCCCTACACCACACTCCTGCCATACACCACACTCCTGCCCTACACCACACTCCTGCCATACACCACACTCCTGCCCTACAACACACTCCTGCCCTACACCACACTCCTGCCCTTCACAGCAGAGTCTTGCTGCAGCCCATGCCCAGGGCAGGCTCCCGACCCTCCACAACCCATATAAATCTCGACCAACAATTGGTGTAATGGTGTCGTGTTCGCGTGCCTTTCATGAGGCTTCCGACACCACCAGGTATCAGGTGGTGCGGTGGTGTCCACTTCCCTATGGTAGCCATGCCACCTCCCTCCCTCTCCCTCTCTCTCTCTCTCTCTCTCTCTCTCTCTCTCTCTCTCTCTCTCTCTCTCTCTCTCTCTCTTTCTCTCTGGTCTCGCGTTTCATGACCTGTATTCTAATGGCTTTTATCATCTCTCCATATACACCGAAGGTCGTCCTGACGCTTGTTTGGTGGAGCCAAATGCCGGACAACCTGAGACTAAAGATAATTATGTATTGACGACAGTCCTTTGATACGGAAAACGGAGGCAGCTCAAGGTGCGACCATATGATCCCCCGCTGTCCTTAGGGCCCAGGACCATGGATCCTCTCCATACATACTGTACTATGGTTGAGGTAATTGTCTGCCATGTTTACATATGTTGTATGCTCTTGGAGCACTATGTATCCAGGATACAGCGAGTGTATCATACACAGAGGGTGTATCAGGTACAGCGGGTGTATCCCAGACACAGAGTGTGACTATGAGACAAAGGATGTACCCAAGACAAAGGATTTATCGAAAAAACAGAGTGTATCAAAGATACAGAGGGTGTATCTAAAATACAGGAGTGTATACAAGATAGACTGAGTGTACCTAAAGACATTACAGAGGGTGTTTCTAAGATACAGTGGGTGCATGTAAGATACAGTGGGTGCATGTAAGATACAGTGGGTGCATGTAAGATACAGTGGGTGCATGTAAGATACAGTGGGTGTATGTAAGATACAGTGGGTGCATGTAAGATACAGTGGGTTTATGTAAGATACAGTGGGTGTATGTAAGATACAGTGGGTGTATGTAAGATACAGTGGGTGTATCAAGACCTGATAGCTAGGCAGGACAGTTTCATACAGACATAATACACAGGATTGAACGACCACAATGTATATGATATATATATATATATATATATATATATATATATATATATATATATATATATATATATATATATATATATATATATTGAAGGAATAGTGGTTCCAACAATGTTGTATGGTTGCGAGGCGTGGACTATGGATAGAGTTGTGCGCAGGAGGATGGATGTGCTGGAAATGAGATGTTTGAGGACAATGTGTGGTGTGAGGTGGTTTGATCGAGTAAGTAACGTAAGGGTAAGAGAGATGTGTGGAAATAAAAAGAGCGTGGTTGAGAGAGCAGAAGAGGGTGTTTTGAAATGGTTTGGTCACATGGAGAGAATGAGTGAGGAAAGATTGACCAAGAGGATATATGTGTCGGAGGTGGAGGGAACGAGGAGAAGAGGGAGACCAAATTGGAGGTGGAAAGATGGAGTGAAAAAGATTTTGTGTGATCGGGGCCTGAACATGCAGGAGGGTGAAAGGAGGGCAAAGAATAGAGTGAATTGGAGCGATGTGGTGTACCGGGGTTGACGTGCTGTCAGTGGATTGAATCAAGGCATGTGTATGGGGGTGGGTTGGGCCATTTCTTTCGTCTGTTTCCTTGCGCTACCTCGCAAACGCGGGAGACAGCGACAAAGCAAAAAAAAAAAAAAGAAATATATATATATATATATATATATATATATATATATATATATATATATATATATATATATATATATATATATCCTACATACACATATCAAATGGTCTGAATAAAGAGTATATATACATTCAGAATACAGATGCCATGTATCCTCCACTGAGAGAATTTGTAGCCTAGTTACAGAGGTTCCTCTGTATCCTCAATACATGAGTTACGTAGCCTGAGTATACAAATTATGTAACCCTCACTACAATGGGGGTCATCTGGCCAGAGTACATACATCATGGACACTGCCATACAGGAGTTGTGTGTGGCCTTAAGACAGCTTGGTGTGTGTGGACGAAAGGTTCTGTAACCCTGATACAGGCTGGGGCCAGCCTGGTTACACACGATCATGATGGCCCACCCTGTAGCCCGGCGACACCTGTCCCTCCTCCCTCCTCCCTTCCGCAACCTCCTTACTTCCTGTGATTATGGCCACACACCCCCACCTCCCTCTCTCTCTCTCTCTCTCCACCCTCACCCACCACCATCACCGCCGCCCCGTGCCCCCTCCTCAAAAACACCCTCCTCCCACTTCTTCCCTACCCCGCCGCCGCCCCCGCATCCCAACACCCCACTGCCCTCCCCAGCGCGGTTAGTAAAACATCACGTGAGTCTCCCCACCACCTCACCCCTCCTCCACACCACACACACACACACACACACACATCAGTCCCAGGTGGATGAACACCCCCCTCCCCCTTTAAGAACGTCCTGCGTCGCTTCACACTGGGAAGGCACTTGAGGGAGGAGGTGTGAGAGGCAGCGGCGGTAACGTGTCTCCTCCTGCCTACACCTCCTGTACTGTGTGTATATTATTGTTGTCAATGGTGTAACACGACACCCCCCCACCCCAACCCCAACCCACCCCCACTCAACCCCCTCCCCCCAGCAGCGGGGGTGGAGGGTCGGGGGCCCCAACGGTGAGCGGAAGCCCCGAACCGAGGAAGACGGGCCAGTTGTGGAGGGTATCACTGCTGACGACCCGCCCCGCCCCGCCCCGCCCGCACCTTACCTACCTACACGATGATGATCCACCCCACCACCATCATCCCCACACGCTCCTTACCCTAGCTGTCACATTACCCTTAACACGATCCCAACAATAAACTATATATATATATATATATATATATATATATATATATATATATATATATATATATATATATATATATATATATATACATATTGGGAAGGATCACAACTTTGCGCGTGATCTAGATATTCCTACGAGTCCACGGGGAAAATGAAACACGATAAGTTCCCAAGTGCACTTTCGTGTAATAATCACATCATCAGGGGAACACAAGAGAGACAGATAAGTCAGTTGATATACATCGAAGAGACGAAGCTAGAACATCATTTGGTAAACATGCGACTGTATAGCGCTGTCATGAGTCTAACCGAGCAATAAAGCCGATTTTCACTTGCAGTGGTTGTTTACCGCCTGGAGATCAGACTAATCCTGAGGCATCTGATATGACAATTTTTACTACCACTTTACATCTATTTTCTTTTTAACCTACGATCTTGAGCACGAGGGGCATAGGTAGGAGCAGGTTATGAAGACTCAGTACGGCCCTCAAGGCCTGGCCCACACTCGGGGGTTCCTACAGCCAAAAATCTGGGGGCCTTCAGTTGCTCCGGCTGTGTCGTGTGTGTGTGTGTGTGTGTGTGTGTGTGTGTGTGTGTGTGTGTGTGTGTGTGTGTGTGTGTGTGTGACACACAAACACTTGAGAATATTCACTAGAAGTGGGTGAAACACTTGCCAAAAATCAACAGAACCTTCGAAAATCTTAGCGAACTTCTGCCTTCCAGCCAAGAATGACTTTACGTCTTAATGTTATGCACTCCAAATGTACCAACGTTCTTGCGAGGTGACGCCAGTAGGAGGCGAGGAAAGGCCACACTCCAGCATTCTGCAGCTGCCATGTGCAACGCACCGAAACCATAGCTCCCTATCCACACCCAGGCCCCCCCACAGACCTTATGAACCTCTCAAAAAAGAAAAAGCCTCTCAAAGTGAATCTTTTCATTGGATTATGAGCAAGACGAAACCACACAAAGAAATGATTCGTAAGACCTTATGCTTCTCAAAGAAAAAAACCTCACAAAGTAAATCTTTTCCTTTGATTATGAGCAAGACTAATTGTGGAATCACACAGAGAAATGATTCATAAGAAAATATTCATGACGAAGCATCAAACGAGCAAGATGTAAACACAGTCTCACTGTAACATGTTTGGGTGTGCTCCACCTCCCTGCCGCCCAGCGACGCCATGTAAACACGAGACCTGAACCATCACATTTCTTTATTGTCTTTATTCGAATCATTATCGATAAATAATCATCGATAAATCGACTTAATTTACTCGATAAACAAACTGGTCGTAAGTACTCAGGCTCCCCCAGCACAACTCTCACCTACATACGACAGGAGTCCATACTAACATCTTCCCTACAGTGTTGTATACCATTCACTACATCTGCAGGTATTTTTCCCCATATGTCACTATATACGAGAAGTGTCCCTTCATCACAAGAAGTTTCCCTTCTATTCTACGACGTTTCCCTTCATCACATGAAGCTAATTCCCTTAAACGGAATCGAACCCACGTGCTGGTGTTCCCTGACTATATGGTCGGATCCAATTTCGTGAGGTTAGCAGGACGCCTTAACACGAGTGGTGGCTCTGGGGCAGAGAGAGAGAGAGAGAGAGAGAGAGAGAGAGAGAGAGAGAGAGAGAGAGAGAGAGAGAGAGAGAGAGACACCAACACGTCCCCAGCCTGCACTCCGCCCGGAGATCAAGTCTGGGATAACGCACGCCCGTGACACACCCACAGCTCTCATTTATCTTACTCATTATCTACGGCATTTATCTTCATCTTTCCTCATGTATCTGTCATTTTCTTCATCGAGTTCTCGTGAGAAACAGAGAAGTTGACGAGGACGAACAGGACATAACAAGGAATACAGCCATTCAGGAGTGGTCACGTATGTATGGACGTCCTCCTGGCTACACATCACAGCAACACACACACACCGGACACAAGCTCCAGGTGATGTGATGTGGCGGGATCACAAGCAACTGTTGTGAAGTGGGGTGTCTGCAAATACAGCATTTCTGGCTGGGTGTACGTCTTCTGACCATCACTGACCATCAGTGAAGATGGCCTCAAGTGTGACTCGTTGCTGTTAAGCAAATGGCCTCGAAATATTACCTCAAGCGTGGCACTCACTCACTGTCAATGGAAAGTTCTTAAGTTGGACATTCGTCTTAAGTTAGGCACTCATCTTAAGCTGGACATTCATCTTAAGTTGGGCACTAATACTAAGTCAGGCACCGTCATTCTCGATGAAGCGACCTCCAAAACAGACCCGAAACGGCCACCAATATCAACACTTGTTATGGATGTCAATGGCTTTTTATGTTACACATGATCACTGCCAGGTGGGTTAAGTAAAGCAACTTCCCTTCTCATAATAAATATAATAAATACACATCATAACGTGCGGTACGGGGCCAGACTGAACTAGTTGGGGAACTGCCCAGCAAGGGAGGCTGCTGGAGGGAGGGAGGAAGGATCACCAACGTACAGCGCAGTTCGTCACCTGCCCAACTGCTTCTCCCTCACAGCGCTCATTACGCCGTTTTAAAGCACTCGACCTCGCTTTCGCACTGCGCACCGTTACGCATCGCCAATACTTGCGCACAGAACATTCTTTCGTACAGCCCACTTCCTCCTCCCCCTCCTCCACACACACACACACACACACACACACTTCCGAACGGCGCATTCTTCCTCATACCCTTCCCTCACCCCACTATTTTTTCCCGCACCTCTGCGCATTCTTGCGCACCCCCCAACATTTCCGTCTTGAGCATCCCCTTCCTCAGGAGGCGCACACAGCTGGAGGCGGCCATCCTCCTCCCACTCCCCCAGCAGCAGCAGAGGAGCTCGCCAGCCAAAGACAACAGCCAACCAGCCAGCCAGCAGGAAGGCCACTTTTTACTGCTCCTCCCCTCCTGTCTGTGTCTGTCTCCCTGTCTGTGTGTCTGTGCAGGTCTCTCTTGTAGTCTTCTGGTAGCGTCTGACAGTCTGTCTGTCTGTCTCTTTCGTGAGCTGGTCATTTATTTTTTTTTTGGGGGGGGTCCTCCGGGTACGTCTGTGTCTGTGCCCGCTAGCATTTCCAAGTGGGGGCCTTCTGTGCCTCTCTCTCTCTCTCTCTCTCTCTCTCTCTCTCTCTCTCTCTCTCTCTCTCTCTCTCTCACACACACACACTTTCCCTGGACAGTGAGAGAGAGAGAGAGAGAGAGAGAGAGAGAGAGAGAGAGAGAGAGAGAGAGAGAGAGAGAGAGAGAGAGAGAGAGAGATAGCCAGCCAGCCAGCGAAGCAGGACATCACGCAACAGACAAGTGACTCATACAGGATGAAGTTCTTGTGCTTCCTTCAACCTCCTCCACCCTCTTCCACTTCCACCTCCACCCTCTTCCACTTCTAACCTCCACCCTCTTCCACTTCCACCCCACCTTCCACTTCCACCTCATCCACTTCCACCTCCACCCTCTTCCACTTCCATCTCCAACCTCTTCCACTTCCACCTCCACCTCTTCCACTTCCACCTCCACCCTCTTCCACTTCCACCTTCTTCCACTTCCACCTCCACCCTCTTCCACTTCCACCTCCACCTCTTCCACTTCCACCTCCACCCTCTTCCACTTCCACCCCCACCCTCTTCCACTTCCAACCTCCACCCTCTTCCACTTCCACCTCCCCCATCCATCATCCCTAACCTATCACCAGACGGCCTCACCTTTGACAACACTGAGGGACACCAAACTGTCAGGGTTGGCAGGTACGAGGTTAACATTCGTGTTGGGATAAGGAAATATTCAAGAAGTTCTTCGCGTCTCACACACGGCCAGAACTAGTGTGTACTTCTCACGTTGCTTCACTGTACTTAACGAAGCACAACGAACCAATAGGGAAGGCCCAGAGATGAGCAACACAGACGGCTGAGTGAGAGGGATAGGCTAGAGGCATTGAACTGCCCCCAACAAGGAAGAGAGAAAAGGTAAGGGTGACCTAATCATAACTTTTACATTCCCACAGCACAACCCGAGGGGGTAGATAGTGGTCACTTCTACGAAAGAGGGGAAGACACCAGCCGGAGGACATAAGGTGAAAGTCAAAGAGGAAACTTGGTACAAAAAGGTTGGAAGGAAGTACCATGGTCTTATACACGTCATGGATGAGTGCAACAACACAGTGCGTTAGGACACCACCGTCACTGTGGACGACAATGCAGAGGTGCGACAGGTCGTAACTTAACAGCTAATGATCATGTTGATTCCCTACGTCATATTTAGTTGGATTGACTTTATCTATTGGGAGAAAAAAAGGCCTTTAATCCAGCGTCTGGATTTCAGATCATTAAATTATCTCAGAGGGGATGTCGAGTGATTATACAGCCCCTCGCTTAAGAGAGACATGTTGAGGCGCTGAACCGGAGAGCTGGCTGCTCTCTCTCGTCCTTGGCTGATTGGAGGAACGGGAAGCCAAAGCCATTCAGACACTTGAGAACAATCTCCCTTACGGAGGATCTCCAGCCTCTCGGAACGACCCGAGACAAAATGGTACCTGTGGTAGTGTGGTACCTGTGGTAGTGTGGTACCTGTAGTAGTGTGGTACCTGTAGTAGTGTGGTACCTGTGGTAGTGTGGTACCTGTGGTACCTGTAGTAGTGTGGTACCTGTGGTAGTGTGGTACCTGTAGTAGTGTGGTACCTGTAGTAGTGTGGTACCTGTAGTAGTGTGGTACCTGTGGTAGTGTGGTACCTGTGGTAGTGTGGTACCTGTAGTAGTGTGGTACCTGTAGTAGTGTGGTATCTGTGGTAGTGTGGTACCTGTAGTAGTGTGGTACCTGTGGTAGTGTGGTACCTGTAGTAGTGTGGTACCTGTAGTAGTGTGGTACCTGTAGTAGTGTGGTACCTGTGGTAGTGTGGTACCTGTAGTAGTGTGGTATCTGTGGTAGTGTGGTACCTGTAGTAGTGTGGTACCTGTGGTAGTGTGGTACCTGTAGTAGTGTGGTACCTGTGGTAGTGTGGTACCTGTAGTAGTGTGGTACCTGTGGTAGTGTGGTACCTGTAGTAGTGTGGTATCTGTGGTAGTGTGGTACCTGTAGTAGTGTGGTATCTGTGGTAGTGTGGTACCTGTGGTAGTGTGGTACCTGTGGTAGTGTGGTACCTGTGGTAGTGTGGTACCTGTAGTAGTGTGGTACCTGTGGTAGTGTGGTACCTGTGGTAGTGTGGTACCTGTGGTAGTGTGGTACCTGTAGTAGTGTGGTATCTGTGGTAGTGTGGTACCTGTAGTAGTGTGGTACCTGTGGTAGTGTGGTATCTGTGGTAGTGTTGTACCTGTAGTAGTGTGGTACCTGTGGTAGTGTGGTACCTGTGGTAGTGTGGTACCTGTGGTAGTGTGGTACCTGTGGTAGTGTGGTACCTGTAGTAGTGTTGTACCTGTGGTAGTGTGGTATCTGTGGTAGTGTTGTACCTGTGGTAGTGTGGTATCTGTGGTAGTGTTGTACCTGTGGTAGTGTGGTATCTGTGGTAGTGTTGTACCTGTGGTAGTGTGGTATCTGTGGTAGTGTTGTACCTGTGGTAGTGTGGTATCTGTGGTAGTGTTGTACCTGTGGTAGTGTGGTACCTGTAGTAGTGTGGTACCTGTTGTAGTGTGGTACCTGTAGTAGTGTTGTACCTGTGGTAGTGTGGTATCTGTGGTAGTGTTGTACCTGTGGTAGTGTGGTATCTGTAGTAGTGTGGTACCTGTAGTAGTGTTGTACCTGTGGTAGTGTGGTACCTGTAGTAGTGTGGTACCTGTGGTAGTGTGGTACCTGTGGTAGTGTAGCACCTGTGGTAGTGTGGTACCTGTGGTAGTGTGGTACCTGTAGTAGTGTGGTACCTGTGGTAGTGTGGTACCTGTGGTAGTGTGGTACCTGTGGTAGTGTGGTACCTGTGGTAGTGTGGTACCTGTAGTAGTGTGGTACCTGTGGTAGTGTGGTACCTGTGGTAGTGTGGTACCTGTGGTAGTGTGGTACCTGTAGTAGTGTGGTACCTGTGGTAGTGTGGTACCTGTGGTAGTGTGGTACCTGTGGTAGTGTAGCACCTGTAGTAGTGTGGTACCTGTTGTAGTGTGGTACCTGTAGTAGTGTGGTACCTGTGGTAGTGTGGTACCTGTGGTAGTGTGGTATCTGTGGTAGTGTGGTACCTGTAGTAGTGTGGTACCTGTTGTAGTGTGGTACCTGTTGTAGTGTGGTACCTGTAGTAGTGTGGTACCTGTGGTAGTGTGGTACCTGTAGTAGTGTGGTACCTGTGGTACCTGTGGTAGTGTGGTACCTGTGGTAGTGTGGTACCTGTGGTACCTGTAGTAGTGTGGTACCTGTGGTAGTGTGGTACCTGTGGTAGTGTGGTACCTGTAGTAGTGTGGTACCTGTAGTAGTGTGGTACCTGTGGTAGTGTGGTACCTGTAGTAGTGTGGTACCTGTGGTATCTGTGGTAGTGTGGTACCTGTGGTAGTGTGGTACCTGTGGTACCTGTAGTAGTGTGGTACCTGTGGTAGTGTGGTACCTGTGGTAGTGTGGTACCTGTGGTAGTGTGGTACCTGTGGTAGTGTGGTACCAGGACCCATGTCTTCTTGCCACATCTTGCTGTTACCCTAACGGCTGGCTGGTGCACCAACTTCTGACCTTCCTATTTTCTTCATTGCGTATTAAGCCAGGTGGATGTGTGTGTGTGTGTGTGTGTACACGTAGTGCCACACCAGCTGCCGCTACTCATCTCCTAATGACACCATCTTACACCAGGCAGGCCAACCGCCGCCTCCATCTGGCCTGTGAAGCTGCCGGCTCCCCCACAGCTGGACAAATGGTGTAAGTACGATCGCTCACGACATCATGTTAGCACCTCGACACGACCCTACGACCCTTGCATGTGATGACCTGGCCTTTAACCTGACCCTCAAGGATCGGGTCATAGGCCAGGCTATCATATACAAGGTTCATATCGTCGTGCTCAAAGGGTCGTACCATCTTACTCTAGTCGTATCATCGTGTTTAAGGGTCGTAACATCGTGTTCAGGGGGTTGCACCGTGACACTTAAGGGTCGTACCATCGTGTTCAAGGGCTGTAACGTAACACTCGAGGGTCGAACCATCGTGTTCAAGGGTTGTACCGTAACACTCAAGGGTCGTATCATCGTGTTCAAGGACTGTACCGTAACATCCAAGGGTCGTACCATCGTGTTCAAGGGCTGTAACGTAACACTCAAGGGTCGTACCATCGTGTTCAAGAGCTGTACCATACCACTCAAAGGTCGTACCATCGCTTTCAGGGGTTGTACCTTAACACTTACGGGTCGTACCATCGTGTTCAAGGGCTGTAACGTAACACTCGAGGGTCGTATCATCGTGTTCAAGGACTGTACCGTAACATCCAAGGGTCGTACCATCGTGTTCAAGGGCTGTAACGTAACACTCAAGGGTCGTACCATCGTGCTCAAGGGCTGTAACGTAACACTCAAGGGTCGTACCATCATGCCCTTGGGGTTCGTCTGAGGGAGCGAGGCATAACACGTAACAGGACCGTGGTAACGCCAGACACAGCCAGTAAACCGGTCGGTCTCCGCTCCCCCACTGACACCATGTTGCTTGTTACCACCCGCTGTGCCTCCTGGTGAGGTACACGACCTCACTGCTGTACCGTGGTGAGGTACACGACCTCACTGCTGTACCGTGGCGAGGTACACGACCTCACTGCTGTACCGTGGTGAGGTACACGACCTCACAGCTGTGCCGTGGTGAGGTGCGCCACACCGCCTCACTGATGTACCGTGGTGAGGTACACTGCCTCACTGCTGTACCGTTGAGGTACACTGCCTCACTGCTGTACCGTAATGAGGTACACCGCCTCTGTGTTCTACCACAGAGACTCACCACCTCACTACTCTAAAATCGTGAGGTACACGACCTCACTGCTCTACAACAGTGAGGCAAATCGCCTCACTAACACAGTCGGGTACACGACCTCACTGCTCTACCACAGTGAGGCAGGAGGGGAGTGGCTGTGATCTGCACGAGGCTGTGTGTGTGAGGGCGCCCTGGCCACCCCCACAGCGCTGATTCTGTCGTCACACCTTCCTGGGGAATCTTACGGTTTTCTATATCATATAAAATATATGACCCCAATGGTCCTGTAATTTAGGGATACACCACGAAGAGGCAGAGAGAGAGATATGGGACAGTCATAGGAAACAGACGAAAGAATGGCCCAACCCACCCACATACACATGTATATACATACACGTCCAAACATGCAAATATACATACCTATACATCTCAACGTATACACATAAATACACACACAGACATATACATATATACACAAGCACATAAATTCATAGTCTGCCTTTATTCATTCCCATCGCCACCCCGCCACACACACACACACACACACACACACACACACACATACACACACACATACACACACACACACACACACACACACACACACCTCCAGAGGACGAGCAGGTTCAGTGTCCACCACAGATCATCTCTAACGGCTCGGAAGTGGCCGCCAGCTACCTGCCTCCCGTCCCCCGGGCCGGCAGGAGCCGGGGATGAGCCAAGTGTCAACAGGTCGTATCTCAGCGGTGGTGAGGGAGGCGAGCACTGCACCAGAGAGAGAGAGAGAGAGAGAGAGAGAGAGAGAGAGAGAGAGAGAGAGAGAGAGAGAGAGAGAGAGAGAGAGGTTGTCGTACTGGAGACGTAGGGCATAATCAAGAGGCAGAGAGAGAGAGAGAGAGAGAGAGAGGTTGTCGTACTGGAGACGTAGGGCATAATCAAGAGGCAGAGAGAGAGAGAGAGAGAGAGAGAGAGAGAGAGAGAGAGAGAGAGAGAGAGAGAGAGAGGGGGGGGGGGTTAGTCGGGAGTGTGGAACATTAAGCAAGTCACATAAGGTCTGACTCAGCGTCATGCTAAACAATAATGATAATAATAATGATGATTATCGGGGTGGGTGGGGGAGAATACTTCCCACGTACTCCCTGCGTGTCGTACAAGGCGACTAAAAGGGAAGGGAGCGGGGGGGCTGGAAATCCTCCCCTCCTGTAGTACTTTCCAAAACAAGGAACAGGCCAAGGAGGCGAGTGAGGATTCTTACTCTCTAAGGCTCTGTCATCCGTTCTTAACCCTACTTCGCTCACATGGGAAATGACGAGCACGTATGAAAAAAAATTAATAGTAATGAAGAAGAAGAAGAAGAAGAAGAAGAAGAAGAAGAAGAAGAAGAAGAAGACAAACGAAGAAAGAAGAAGAGAAAGAAGAAGAAGATAGACGAAAAAAGAAGAAGAGGAAGAAGAAGATAGACGAAAAAGGAAGAAGAGGAAGAAGACAGACGAATAAGGAAGAAGAAGAAGAAGAAGAAGAAGAAGAAGAAGAAGAATATGAGGAAGATAGAGGAAGAAAGAATAAGAGGAAGAAGAAGAAGGAGATAGACGAAAAAGGAAGAAGACGACGAAGAAGAGGAAGAAGACAGACGAATAAGGAAGAAGAAGGAGAAGAAGAAGAGGAGGGGGAGGAAGAAGAAGAGGAAGAAGATAGAGGAAGAAAGAAGCAGCAAGAAGACGGTGTGAGGGGCCGCCAGTGAGCAAGACACTGCAGGCAACATTAACCACAGGACTGCGCGGATTCACGCCACTCTGCAAGTTGCTGTGCGCATCACCGCCGACTCCAGCCACGTCCCTCCCCACACCCCACACCTCCCCACACACCCTCACACAGCCTCACACCACAGACGTGTTCCTCCCACCACCACACCACACCACACCACACCACACCACACGTCTGATCTCCCACACTTGACCTAACCTGTGTTGAACTGTACACAGAGATACACACTCCTGAAGGTACACATACGGGCGAGTAAATCAGGAAGAAAACGGGAATAGGGGATGTTACCAGAGTAGAGGGCAGAGCTGCAGGAGAGGGGAGCCTGCTTCTGACCACAGATACCCCCCCCCCCCCAATCATAAGATTACCAGACTATCACACTCGTGAACTGTGTGTGTGTGTGTGTGTGTGTGTGTGTGTGTGTGTGTGTGTGTGCGTGTGCGGGGGGATGTTGGGGGTTGGGACGTATGTGGCAACACTGTACTCTCCGACACACACACACACACACACATACAAACACACACACACAGACACACACACACACACACACACACACACACACACCCGAGTTGGTTTGGCAACAGTGGGCGGGCCCCCAAAGTCGGTGTCATGTAAGGGGATCCCCTCCTCCTGTTAGTGCACACACACACACACACACACACACACACACACACACACATACCAACCCTTAACACGTCGTCAATACTCCTAACTTTACAATCCTTAACACATTCCAATCCTCCCCCCCCTCTCTCTCTCTCTCTCTCTCTCTCTCTCTCTCGTGGCTGGTTGTGAAAGAGAGGGGATGAAACTGAGAAAGATATATATATATATATATATATATATATATATATATATATATATATATATATAGAGAGAGAGAGAGAGAGAGAGAGAGAGAGAGAGAGAGAGAGAGAGAGAGAGAGAGAGAGCAGGGAGAAGGTCAGCAGTAGCGGCAGCAAGCAGGAGGAGGAGCAGGAGGAGCGACAGCAGGGCGCCTCGCACAGAACATCTCATATTGTGGAGTATGAGTGTCCGCATCGCTGGTGTTGTTTGGTGAAGTGACTCTCCTTCCCTCCCTCTCCCTCCCTCTCAGGAGGGAAGAGGAGAGTCAGGATACACACGTGTGAGTAGTAACAGTGATATAATGACCCATCCCTCCACACACACACACACACACACACATGCATTAAGAACACAGAACGACCACTCGTGTCACACAGTATCTGGCGATGATGTGTGCAGCGGAGGACCCCGTGCACACACACACACACACACATGCATTAAGAACACAGAACGACCACTCGTGTCACACAGTATCTGGCGATGATGTGTGCAGGGGAGGACCCCGTGCGCACACACACACACACACACACACACACACACACACACACACACACGGATGGTCAACTCTCCTCCTATACTGTAACTTGCCAGTATCTCCACCAACACTGTAACTAGCAAGCATCTCCACCAATACTGTAGCTAGCCAGGATCTCCACCAATACTACAGGAAGCCAATATCTCCACCAACACTGTAACTAGCCAGTATCTCAACCAACACTATCGCTAGCCAGCATCTCCACCAATACTACAGGAAGCCAATATCTCCACCACCAGCACTGTAACAAGCTAGTATCTCCACCAATACTGTCGCTAGCCAGCATCTCCACCAATAATATAGGAAGCCAATATCTCCACCACCAGCACTGTAACAAGCCAGTATCTCCACCAACAACACTGCAACATGCCACAATCGCCACCAGCGATTAACCCGTAGCAACTTCCCCCTCTGAACCTCCATCACATCCTCCACTCATCATCAACTCTCCCTTGAGTACGAAGGTGTCATTTGCCACACACCCTCCCTTACACCCAACCCATACACGATCCTTTATCAACTTCACACCAACCACGGTCAGGGGAAAGGTCGTACATACACAGACAACAACCATGGAATGAACTTGAATAAACATTCAACGTAAATGAATTTGACCCAAAGTAGAATAACACAGGAAGGCTTAGGTTATGAACCAACCTAACAATGGGCCGTGGGTAGGGTGACAGGGCGAGAACATGTATGGTCTTACAGTGACCCGTGAACACATGAGGAGGAGGAGGAGGAGGTGGAGGAGGAGGTGGAGGTGGAGGTGGAGGAGGAGGAGGTGGGTGACCGAGATGGTTTCCCACCGCTTGGTGGTTGTAAGCTGACGTTGGCGGCCTGGCTCTATGACTCTGGCAGGTGACGACAGGTCTCAGGCCGCCCTTCGTAACCCAGCCAGCCAGCCAGCCAGCATGGTGGCAATACAAGCAACAGTAACACACTACAGCAACAACCCCTACAAGCCATGAGGGACGCAGTCAAAACCAACAAGAAACATGACACCGATAAATTCTAATGAACAACAAAAATCCATTATTAAAACAAGAAAAATCGTATTAACCAAAGTTTTTGGAAATATTTTTCCCATTATGAAAATCGCGTTGAAAAAAAATTCGTATTAAATTTTTTTTTTAAATATTTTTCCCATAAAGAAAATCGCGTTGAAAATTCCACTGCGTTGTTCCCACATAATGATTTTAATCACTTAACAAGACGACTAATAACCTCACTAAACATGTCATTCATAACCTTACCTTATACATGTCTCGTACACGTACTTCACCATAATGGGGTTCTGGGTGTCGAACACTTGGCCACCAGAAATCCCATCACACACACACACACACCCTTACAATGCCAAACACTTCTGAGAACTGTGTGAAATACGACCAGGCAGTCGTGACGACGTAAGGACTCGCTAATCTAGCGATCTGCAGAGCTTCATGTGCTTACGTCGAACGTACAAGTTACGAGCTTCTGAAGTAAGACTTTTGACCTCTGTGACGAACGACCCAAGGGTGATGGTGGCCTGGCCCTTCACCTGACCCTCATGGCTCAGATCAAAAGCCTGGATATTATGCTTAAGGGTCGTACCGTCGTGTTCAATGGTCGTACCGTCGTGTTCAAGGGTCGCACCGTCGTGTTCAAGGGTCGTACCGTCGTGCTCGAGGTTCGTACCGTCGTGTTCAAGGGTCGTAGCGTCGTGCTCGAGGGTCATACCGTCGTGCTCAAGGGTCGTACCGTCGTGCTCAAGGGTCGTACCGTCGTGCTCAAAGGTCGAACCGTCGTGCTCAAGGGTCGTACCGTCGTGCTCGAGGTTCGTACCGTCGTGTTCAAGGGTCGTACCGTCGTGTTCAAGAGTCGTACGTCGTGCTCAAGCGTCGTACCGTCGTGTTCAAGGGTCGTACCGTCGTGCTCAAGAGTCGTACCGTCGTGCTCAAGGGTCGTACCGTCGTGTTCAAGGGCCGACATCATCTACAACCATAATCATATCAATACCTTTTGTTCTCCATAACAACAACCATACATCAACTTGTCTTTATATAACTTATGAAGAACACTTGCGCTAAAGTAATTGTTCTTTGTTCTACGTGAACATCCAATTCTTCCCCAGACGCTTCGTGACGAATACACAGAACAAGAGGCGGGTCGACTGCTCTGGCTTGAGTGTGTCCACTGGTCACAACGTCAGTGTGGAGCCAACTGTGGTAACGAACTGAAACACCTTCACGTCTTCAGGATATGTGGAGGACCAGACACGCCACGCACGCTCTCATGGTATTCTTGGGCCAATAGTCGTCAACAAACTCTCCTCCTCTCTCTCTCTCTCTCTCTCTCTCTCTCTCACCCCCAACCGGTACACTGCAGCCGAGAGAGAGAGAGAGAGAGAGAGAGAGAGAGAGAGAGAGAGAGAGAGAGAGAGAGAGAGAGAGAGAGAGAGAGGATGTTTAATTCCATGCAACACCGGACGGCCAGCCTGGATGCGTCACCCAGCACTCATCTGGTCCAACGTATGAGAACAATTCCTCGGGACCTCGTCTTTGTGTCATGGTGAGACGGCATCACTAGCCCCCTCCCCCTTGACAGATGCTTGCCAGAGGAACACGTCTCCCTGCCACCCACCCACACACCCACACACCCACCCACACACCCACATCCACCCACACATACCACGGGGACAACACTCGCGTACACTCCGCTCTGAATCCTGGAAGGTAATGATGAGACGGACCACCTTTCCAAGGGTGTTCCAACGCCCATGTGACGACACATGGGAGTGAGGTGATGGTGGGCAGCACGAAATGTGCCGGAGGTGATGGTAACATGGACCTCGGAGGGAAGGAGGGCGAGGAGCGAGAGCTGTTGTGAGGTCACCCACAAGGAATCAATGTCTGGAAAAAAAGAAAGAAAAGAGGCAAGATGAGAGCACCAGTGACGTGATGTCCAACATACCGATCATCAGGAGTTAATCTTACATGAACAGTACGTAGTGTAGGATGCCTCCAGCTGGATATAACTCAACTTTCTTGCCCACATTCCAGTGCCAGGATCGATGTCCCCTATCTAGTGGCAGGGTTGGGCCGGGCAGAGAGCATCCTATTCTATATACACGTTGGGCGCCTCTAATGACGTGAGGCACCGTCACTTTCTCGCCTGAAATCCACAACGAGGTGTTCAAATCCACAACGAAGTGTTCTAATTACGGGACAACACTACTGGACGGTATCAAGATACAGCCAGTGATACAAGTACAGGAACAGGAACTTTCCCATTAGAATACGTTCGTCTGTACCTCAGTCCTTGCTGTGGTTGCTGTAAGCTTCATATTGTACGAGGTAGATTGTTCGTGAGCACGAACTATACCTTCATGATGCACGAACGCTCGTTACACACCCGTTACTCCCACGTCATGGCACAAGATAACTCCCACTACGTGGGCAGATCACCCAGGGTATACAACATTGATGCCACGGCTTCCCCTGGGCCAGAGAGAGACACACACACCAGCTGTCGCCGCTGTAACCCAAGGCGTCAACATACTTTAAGCATCATCGTATCAGTCAGAACCATCTAATGGCCATGACCTCCATCCTTATGACGTCTTCGATCGTAAAGACTCTCCTCCCACCACCAGCAACACCACCACCACCACCACACAGCCTTCAGGCTGGGGTTGTATTTCGGCTCCTCCTCCTTCTCCTCCTCCTCACAGGCGAGGTGGAGCCGCTCCAGAGAATCCCGTTTGGCTGCCACCCAACTCTCACGAACGTCAACACAAAATCCCGATATAACAGACTCGCTGTTTACCATCTCATCAGGTCAGGACATACACGTGTAGGTCCTCAGTGAGGCTACACTTCACGGGAAACAAGACAGCTGAAGGACTGGACAGGGAGAGGATGTGCCTTCTGTCTTCTTCACTAACCCCTGACACACACACACGAGGCCCATACGACCTCTACCAGACTGACCTTCTGCTGACGGTGACCCAGTCTTTATCCCTAACGTCCTCTTTAACTTCAGAGGAAGTCCTCTTGGTCAAAGTCAGGGTCAAATCACACACGACCACACTGCCCCACACGATACAGTACCCACACTACAGATCATTTTCTTTTTCTTTCTTTTCATATTATTCGCCATCTCCCGCGTTGGCGAAGTAGCGTTAAGAACAGAGGACTGAGCCTTTGAGAGAAATCCTCACTTGGCCCCCTTCTCTGTTCCTCCTTTTGGAAAATTAAACACGAGAGGGGAGGATTTCCAGCCCCCCGCTCCCTCCCCTTTTAGTCGCCTTCTACGACACGCAGGGAATACGTGGGAAGTATTCTTTCTCCCCTATCCCATATCACTACCATTACCAACCATTCTACATTTTGCCTAGACGTATCACTCACTGTTGTAACACCTGCAGGCTGACATTCTATAACACTTGAGAAGGTTAATATCATGTGGACTTGTGGGACACAGAAATGACGGGAGGTGGGTCTGGGAGGTGTTGTATCCTCCTCCCCCGACACACACGTGTTGCCCACACCACCACTACTGGCAGGCACCAGCAGGCCTCACTACACACCTCCCGTGGTAACACATACATGACCACACCACGAGAGGAGAGGGTGTAGGGCAGGAAGTGGGGGAGGAGCAGCAACCTTAGTAGGGGAGTGAGGCAGACGACTGACTGATTATGTGGCATTTGTTAAGCGCTCGAACCTAGTGGTTGGTCAGCGCATGAAAAAGTACATCATGTGGTAAATATGGGAGATTCTCTCGGTGTCTGTGTTATGTGAGAATCTGCTTCAGTAACTATAGCCAAACCTACACCTTCATGACACTGTCAGCCATCAGCAACCATCTTCATTACACCTGCCAGAACACAGACCATGCTGAAGACATTAACTTTCTATCATCACAGATGAGAAGTTACTTTTCCCTGCTTTCCCTCAGTCGCCACCAAAAATCTGTATCTCAGAAGCCAACACCGCGGAGGACGAGAGGCGAAAACTGCTTCTTGAGTGACGTCCAAACCATTCTTATCAACAACCTGTTCTTCTTATATCAAAAGGTCTACAGAACTGTAGGTGTTGACCAAATACCCCAGTTCTCTCTGGGGCAAAAATACATATTTCCATGTAGGGTTAGATGGCGTACTGGAAGCGTCAACCGAAGAAGAAGCTTTCAGTCCAGTCCTTCGCGTCGTAAGTTCTTCAAAAC
>NC_092234.1:15463597-15553597 GCF_036320965.1 Panulirus ornatus
CGACACCTTGAGCATGACGGTAGGTCCCTTAGTTACGATTTAGTGACCTTTCACCGTGCCTTAAGAGGGGGTCAAGACAAAGGTCAGGCCATTATACCCAAGGGTCGTATCGTCGTGCTCAAGGGTCGTATCGTCGTGCTCAAGGGTCGTATCGTCGAGATCAAGGGTCGTAGCGTCGTGCTCAAGGGTAGTATCGTCGTGCTCAAGGGTCGTATCGTCCTGCTCAAGGGTCGCATCGTCGTACTCAAGAGTCATATCGTCGTACTCAAGGGTCGTATCGTCGTGCTCAAGGGTCGCAGCGTCGTGCTCAAGGGTAGTATCGTTTTGCTCAAGGGTCGCATCGTCGTACTCAAGGGTCGTATCTTCGTGCTCAAGGGTCGTATCGTCGTGGGTCGTATCGTCGTGCTCAAGGGTCGTAGCATCGTCATGTAAGGTCGTACCTAATCATCATCTTTAATTCTTTTCATTCCTTACACTTTATTTTCCACTTCCATGTGTCAGTTTGAGGGAAGCGGCCACAGCCACTGTGTGAGGACTGGATACATGTTACTTCTCCAGCCAGGCTAATATCCCAGGACAAGGATGGCATTTCAGGACCAATATTCAGGACCAAGGCTGAAATTTCAGGGCTACGCTGACATTTCAGGGCAAGGCAGACATTTTAGGGGCACGCTGGCCTCCCTAACTCGAGCCAATATGGCTTGGTTTACCACAGCTTTGCTGGCTTTGTTGACTTCATCAACCCTAGCTATGTTGGCCTCACTACCTGTCACCCTCCCATGTCCATGTGCTGTATCCACTGTACGCTCGAGACTTGCCTTCACCTGCCCCCTAGATACGTGCCCTTCACTCATACTCTCACAGAAAGGCTTCGTCTATGTTTATCTACACAATATACATCCATACAATAAACATTCTATAAGTAATTAACTCTAGCTATGATGGCCTCATTCACTCCAGCCATGTTGGCCTCGCTAACTCTATATGTAAGGACCTGATCAGTTCTAACCCCATATGGAACCTCTGTGCCATCATAGCAGATGGGGTTCACCGCCACTGCAGGAGGTTCAGGCCAAACTCGTCACACAGGGCACACCACGGACCTCATCTTAAACTGATAACAGATATCTTTCCATGGTCAATCACATCTCAGATAAGGATCTCGGGGAGTTCACTGCTCGCGAGCATGGTGGAGTGTCTGTGTGTGCCATACCTGGTGAAGTCTTCTGGGGTTCTTCTACCCCCCCACACATACCCGGGGCCGAGACAGCAAGGCTGTTGGGGTGGGGTCGCTGATCGACCAGACTGCTCAGGGAAGCAGATTATCTTCTCATTATCTCGAAGGGAAACTACCCTTGGCATAGACATTACCCATGATGATAACACACAGACGGACACTATGACAATATAAGGTGGGATCTACCAACCCGTGTCTCTCTCATTACAAACAGATCTCAGCTGATGTCGCCTCACTGAAGATAATCTAATACATTTCTTTTCATATTTTCTCAGTAGCCACGTATGAACTCACCGCAGGACGACCATCTTACATAATTCAGATAGAGTCTTTGAGAACTGGGCGGAGGACAGAGGCGAGCGAGTCTTTGACCACTTCAGTTTCAGACACGATTACAGAGAGGCGTCTGACCCAGCAAAAGACGATGCAAACTGGAGACTTGTGAGGTGAGGTGCAACACACTCGAGAGATGGCAAGGTCTGCCCGGCATCAGGAACAAGACGAAGGTTTACACCTGAGAGACGAGCGGTTGGCACGAAGTGGCTGGCGGGGTCGCTCATGGCTCCTGTGCTTGGCCCGCTAGCGTTCGTCGGCCACGGGATGATATCCTACGGGGCCAGCAGCGGGAGGCTGTGCGTCTGCCCAGCGATACTCATATCACAATTACCTTCAGACAAACTCCGATATCAGACGTTAGTAACGTCAGGAAATCTATACAACTGGCAAAAAAACGTTTATGAAACATTCCAGAAACTACTATAAACAAAAGAAGACGAAGAAAATAACTGGACTCGTAGGTACAGTTTTAGAATCTAACTCTACGGAAATCGTCCTTACTCTTTACAGGTCACTTGTGTTGATGTATGGCATGACTGACCCAATCAGGCTGGTTGAAAACACGACCGGGAATGCGTCTACGAACAGACTGGATATTCACATCGCTTCAAATCCAGGACTACCATTATCTTCGCTCCCTTACTTAAAGGAAAAGTTTATAGGTTTTCGTCTTCGAAAGACGTGTATGTCTTTCTCCTCTGGCCACACACACTCTCTGAGCTACTGTTCTCTTCTGTTATCACGAACAGCCTCGTCAGGAACCAGGGGTCTGTAACACTTAGATTTCCTTTGTATTCCAATCCCGCAACAGACGCCAGGGTTGTACCCCGTCAAGCGACGAGCACTCTCGAGGACGTACTTCAAGGATGAGATTCTACACCACGCAGCCAGAACCTGCTGTACACAAGCACGAAGCTGTACAGAACACTATGTACAGGATCATCTACGAGTACCTTTCAGTACCTGGAAACCTTCGCTAATCCAAATAAAACGACCGCGAGACCCTTAGCAATTACATCCAAGGTCGTGACGACGCATTCAGGGGTCGTACCGTCGTGTTCAGGGGTCGTACCGTCGTGTTCAGGGGTCGTACCGTCGTGTTCAGGGGTCGTACCGTCGTGCTCAAAGGAGGCTTACTCTTACTAGAGGCATTATCAACCAATACTGGCCTCGGGCAATGTCCAGACACGACCCCACGCCCAACCATCCTCCCGTCCTCCTCCTGCCACACACTGGCCGCACCCACGACAGTGACACGGTGATCACCGAACGAGCACACGACCACTGTCCCCCAGGCAGGCTGAACCGTCGCCACCATCACCCGCACGCAGGACGAGGGTCCGTCCTTAACAATCCATCACGACCTTCACCGACGGTGCCACGCCTGAGGCAACTGGTACGACCATCCAAGGTACGACCCTTGACCACAGACATCTGGCCCTTGGGAACCACAGTACGACCCTTGACCACGACAGTCTGGCCCTTAGGAACCACGGTACGACCCTTGACCACGACAGTCTGGCCCTTGGGAACCACGGTACGACCCTTGACCACGACAGTCTGGCCCTTGGGTACTACGGTACGACCCTCGACCACAATCTGGTCCTTGGAAACTACGGTACGACCCTTGACCACGACAATCTGGCCCTTGGGAACCACGGTACGACCTTCGGGTGTGTGTGTGTGTGTGTGTGTGTGTGTGTGTGTGTGTAATATCCTGGCGTGACCTTGGCCCTAAGTCGGTGACTGTCTGGTCGAAGACCAGGTCCGACAGAAGGTCCGACAGAGGCACGCGGGTTGCATCGTGGTCTTCCCACTCAGGTCCTACCGTCGCGCCGCGAGACTTTTCAGTACGCGTAACCCTGGGATGACCCCAGGGGGAGGGGGGGGCAAGCCGAGGACACGGCGATGGTGTCCGCAGTTGGTGCGTCATTCATCGAGGGGAAGGGGGAGGGAGGGGAGAGGTCAGGCTCCACACCTCCTCCCCCACAGGGATGGCTGTATCAGGGTATGTTGCTACAGGATCTGCCGACTGATCTTCACTACCTCTCTCTCTCTCTCTCTCTCTCTCTCTCTCTCTCTCTCTCTCTCTCTCTCTCTCTCTCTCCTGCCGGACTACTCTTAACTGTTGAACTGTTGCTCTCTCTCTCTCTCTCTCTCTCTCTCTCTTCTCTCTCTTGGGGTCCCTGGGCGCCCCCCAACTCGGGCCTCCCCTGTCACCTTCCTATGTCCATGAACCGTACCCACTCCACGCTCCATACTGGCCTCCACCTACCACTAAAATGTCTTGTTTATATATATATATATATATATATATATATATATATATATATATATAAAACTAGAGTTATATAACGTTTCATCCAGGCACCCCACCAAATAGCGCTTGGGTCCACTTTTCTCTCGTCAGCACATTTCGAAAACGAAATATTACGTTTTCTTCCCTCACTATTTACTTTATAACTCCTCTATATCAAAGTGGTGTTACTTCCCACTCTATTGGTCACCCTCTCTTCTGTTCGTTACCAGTTACGGTGGCATCAGCTGACTCTGCAAGTCTTACCTCCTCTTTGTTTCTTTCTGCTTCGAAACATTTTTTTCCCATTTTTGTGAACACGCCCTCAATTTTCAGTGGTACCCGGCTTATCACACAGGAGGTTCAGTACTTCAACCTGATGCATCCAACCTCCCGTTACACCATTGGTATCTTCGTCTGTATGAACTCTATATAAGTGTTTCCTTTCTTTGTATTGACTGTACTCAATACTCTCCAGGGAAACATACTCTCACGTCTTGGTAGGGGAACGAATAATGTGGGTAGGAGCCAAGGAAGGGCGTGACGTCACTGTAACGCAGGTAAGAGCGATGGAAGAGCGTGACGTCACCGTATGGTCGTAACAAGGGAACTGCGAGGGTCGTGATGACAAGCCACCACCCTGTCCATGGCTGGAACACAACTACACCTCTAACCTTTGCCTCTCTCTCTCTCCATACCACCTCATGCCTCTCCCAGCGGCTACAACCTCAACCCTTTTATCTCCCACCGGCTACAACCTCAACCTTTTTATCTCCCAGCAGCTACAACCTCAACCTTTTTATCTCCCACCCGCTACAACCTCAACCTTTTTATCTCCCACCAGCTACAACCTCAACCTTTTTATCTCCCACCGGCTACAACCTCAACCTTTTTATCTCCCAGCAGCTACAACCTCAACCTTTTTATCTCCCACCCGCTACAACCTCAACCTTTTTATCTCCCACCCGCTAGAACCTCAACCTTTTTATCTCCCACCGGCTACAACCTCAACCTTTTTATCTCCCAGCAGCTACAACCTCAACCTTTTTATCTCCAAGCAGCTACAACCTTAACCTTTTTATCTCCCAGTCGTTACAACCCAACCTTTTTATCTCCCACCGGCTACAACCTCAAACTTTTTATCTCCCACCCGCTACAACCTCAACCTTTTTATATACATATAAAGGCCGGGTCTCCACTTGCTACGAATGTCAACAAGTTATTCTTCCGCGATAACAGTTACCGATCTTTTCAGCCATCTGTGTACCTCAGTTACGGCCTGACCCGAGGAAGGATTTCCACGATGCCCCCCCACACGCACCTGCAGCAGGATAACCCAGGGGGTCGCCACTGTATAACAACAAGACAGCTCCTCACCAGGGGACCATACTGACCAAGCATGAAGGACGACCATCCCACACCTGGGACGGGATAGGGACATCGCTTATAACATGACGTTAGTCCCCCTTGACCATAATGGTACGACCCTTGATCATAATGGTACGACCCTAGATCATGATGGTGCGAGCCTTGATCATAATGGTACGACCCTTGATCATAATGGTACGACCCTAGATCATAATGGTACGACCCTAGATCATGATGGTGCGAGCCTTGATCATAATGGTACGACCCTTGATCATAATGGTACGACCCTAGATCACGATGGTACGACCCTTGATCATAATGGTACGACCCTTGATCATAATGGTACGACCCTAGATCACGATGGTACGACCCTTGATCATAATGGTACGACCCTTGATCATAATGGTACGACCCTTGATCATAATGGTACGACCCTTCATCATAATGGTACGACCCTTGATCATAATGGTACGACCCTTAAGCACGACGACCAGATCCTTGTGTATGATGGCCTAGCTTTCACCAATAGCCATCGTGGACAAGGGCCGTACCGTCGTGCTCGAGGGCCGTACCGTCGTGCTCGAGGGCCGTACCGTCGTGCTCGAGGGTCGTACCGTCGTGCTCGAGGGCCGTACCGTCGTGCTCGAGGGCCATACCGTCGTGCTCAAGGGCCGTATACCGTCGTGCTCGAGGGCCATCCGTCGTGCTCGAGGGCCGTACCGTCGTGCTCAAGGGCCGTACCGTCGTGCTCGAGGGCCGTACCGTCGTGCTCGAGGGCCGTACCGTCGTGCTCAAGGGCCGTACCGTCGTGCTCGAGGGCCGTACCGTCGTGCTTGAGGGCCGTACCGTCGTGCTCAAGGGCCGTATACCGTCTTCCCTACAAGGGCTCAAGCAAGCAACCCGACCTTGTTGGGAAAATGGGCAGAGATCGTTACCAACCCGCAATGACTCACATCTTCAACACGCACAAAAAAAAAAAAAAAAACTATTAGGAACGACAGAAAGCACCGACGCTGCACTCACTGCCGGGGAAACGAGGAACACACACACCTTAAACTTCATGTGGGTAACCCACCCAAGCATGGATCCTGAATTACTCCATTAATAATTCTCTTCATAACCGCATGACGGCTCTACAACACTGTACATGAACCACTAACATCAAGAACAGACTTCACAAATACAAGGAAAACGAGCGTAAACCATCCGGGATGCGAAGCTACGCATGTAACTGTCTGCATATGTAAACATCAACAACAACCTATGAGTTATAACACTAAGACCTCACTGGATGTGTATACCAGACCACCAGCCTCCTCCTCCTCCTCCCGGAGAACGTCCCGTAGGCCTGCAGCTCACACACAGCAGCCAAGCTGGTCAGGAGGAGGTCTGAGAGTTGGCGGAGAGAGACACACAGAGACAGAGATATGGGGAACCATTGGGAAACAACCACCATCAGGTCTACGCTGTGTGCAGGTTGAACATGAACCCCCACACACCCCCCAATAACATACACAGCCTGACATGTTGACTTAGCAACAAGTGCCGTCGTAACTGGACACC
The DNA here is from genome assembly GCF_036320965.1 of Panulirus ornatus. Lineage (NCBI taxonomy): Eukaryota > Metazoa > Arthropoda > Malacostraca > Decapoda > Palinuridae > Panulirus > Panulirus ornatus. The sequence continues at coordinate 15,470,398 of NC_092234.1, forward strand.
CAGCTACGCTGACGTAAGAGATAAACGACGCACCACTTACCAAGTGCCTGACGTATCCCTGTGTTGTGCTACGCTGAAGCCAAACATGCTCTCTGGCGGCCCCGTGTGGCTGACGAACACGTCTGTTTCGAGGTTGAATCCTAGCGCCACGCCCGCACACGCCCACCACACCGCCCAACACACAGCCCAGGTATCTTTCTGACCCACTGTGACCTTAACTCGTGCCATCGTAAAGTTAGGTCGTCAATGTATATATATAAATATCTTATTTTACTTCGTACAAATTTCACGTCCTTATATATATATATATGTCACTTTTCCTACGTCATACACTCGTTATCTGCACTCCTCCATCCTTGTTGACACGACTGAGAACGAAGGGCGTGGAGAGGGGACACCCCACACTACAAGTTTGGATATCGGTCTAGTGGGGTCTCAGAGCGTCCCGGGAGCTGGGCTTGGCACAGCCTCGCTCGACACTAGCTAGTCGTCAACTGACAGACTCGCGGCCTCGCGAAAAACATTTAAACCCGCGAGGTTTGTCAACTAGCGCTACGCGGAAAGTATACGTATAAGCTGTTCTTTTAAATTTACGACTACGCTGCCGTGGTCACGGTAAACACCAAGATGATACATGACATTATCGGCAACGAAGAAACCAAACCGGAATTAAAAATATTTGTAGAGAAAACGTGGCGATGGCCAGGAAACAGTTGCCAGCGGTTCTTTTCTCGCAACACACTCGGCGAATATATTTACCCACCATCTGCTCCTCTGAGGCAAGTTTTGCACAGTTAGTTACTTCTGCAGTAACTTTAGTTACTCCTGCAGTTACCCTCGGTAACATTAACCTCATTTGCATACACCGAGTGAACTACATAGCCCGTGTCTCAGACAGTCGTACTTTCAATCCTGTTCTTGAAACTAGAATAGATCGGGGGCCCGAAACGTCTGTCTACCAGGCTGTGGTGCGCGTTCTGAGAAACTGGCCTGAAGTGGGGAACCATCTCTGTGCTGAGCGGCGCTACTTCAGAATCCCGGGAAAGCGTCACACGACTGGACCAATACCCCCCCAGCGGGTGGGGTGGGGGGCCCACACTGCCCCCACACCATCTACATCGCACACGTCATGCAGGTCAAAGAAAAAAAATTCGTGTATTCACGAACGTTCGTATCTTGACCGTAAGCAATCAACGGTCTCGTTTACGTACGAGCTCAACCCAAGTACGAGGCCAACCCACGTACGAGTTCAACCCACGTACGAGGCCAGCCCACGTACAAGTTCAACCCACGTACTAGGCCAACCCACGTACGAGTTCAACCCACGTACTCGGCCAACCCACGTACGAGTTCAACCCACGTACGAGGCCAACCCACGTACGAGGCCAACCCACGTACGAGGCCAACCCACGTACGAGGCTAACCCACTTACGAGGCCAGCCCATGTACAAGTTCAACCCACGTACGAGGCCAACCCACGTACGAGGCCAACCCACGTACGAGGCCAGCCCACGTACAAGTTCAACCCACGTACGAGGCCAACCCACATACGAGGCCAACCCACGTACGAGGCCAACCCACTTACGAGGCCAACCCATGTACAAGTTCAACCCACGTACGAGGCCAACCCACGTACGACAGTAATGGTCAACACATGACATCCGTTCCAAGAGGTTCCAAAATTAAACTTAAGAGGTTCAATACCCACCTCAGGGAAAAGGTCCCCCCCCCCCACCGGGGAAAGGTGTCCCCCACCCGGGGAAAGGTGTCCCCCCCCACATAATAATACCCTGGTCAATGATGTGAATCATCAGTTATCATCATCTTCTTGTAGACTCGTCTCAAGTCAACTCTTGAATCATGAGCCACTTACGAATCATGTGTTAAAAGAGGACCGGCTACGGCGGAGTGGTTTGTCTCGCTGATCAAACGACTCTTAATACTGAACACGTTCACGCTGGAGCAGATAAGCAATATTTGTGCTTCGAACCCACATGATCACCATCTTAAAGGTTATCCCTCTCAACTCTATATAGACTCACAACACTGAGGACAGACGAGGCATTCATTATTATTCACGCCTGGTTCACACATCAGGGATCACAACGCTGTGTATGAGAGGCATTGTCCAAGTGCTGCCAGTGCCCAAATGGGACTTTAATCCACCGTCAAAATACCAATACAATACAATACTGCATTCAAGGACCACCTAGAAGACACTATACAAACTTTCCTCTTACTCTATGCCTGTCATAATACCACCACACACGACCCATCCAACTCACACGACAAACACAACACATACAGAAGAGTTGACTGGCTAACAGGTACATAAATACAATGAATTCAAACTCCTAAACTTCACCTCACACAACCGCCCATCTCCAGACCATGCCATTTACCATAACAGCAGCATCCTCACCCACTTCAGCAGAAGACACATAAACATAAGAACACAACCCAAACTTCTGCCCACGAGTTGCACCGCTCGTAAGATAGACAGAGACACATGCTCAGCCACATCCACTCACTTGTGATCCACAGCACACCGCGGGGAACCAATGCAGGTTCTAAACAACGGCATCACCCAATTACTCGCTGGGTAAGCAGACAGCAAACTGTCGCTCCTCCGTCCACAACACGAGGAACCCACAGACCCAACGGTACACAAGTCTGGCCAAGCACATTATGATGGTCATACCACCGCAGCGCCCACACTTCGACCATTACTTACCCGAACTAAATAACGTCCAAATGTATATACCTCCCCTGATGATAAGCCCTGACAACATATCGCAACCCCAAGCCCAGAAGAAAGCCAAGTGCTTCTTGAAAATTTCAACCTCTCCAGCTCACACAACAAAATCCCTCAATAGGGAAACTTGCCAACATGATACCCAACTTGCAAGCTCTCCAGGCCTTATCTCCTGCCACCCCCACATTACTGATAATACCAGTAACCAAAATAGTCCACAACAGTCAACCACACACACACACACACACACACACACATGGCTTTAGACCTGGTCTTTCCACCACCACATACAACAAATCTCGGATGACTCCATTCTACCACAACCCTTCCTCCTACACTGGGGGCAAGGGATGTCAACAAAGCAACTGGCCTCATCACAGTCTCACGACACTTGACACCATCCTGCACGAGAAAATGATTAGAAAGTAGATAGTCAACTTCACAGCTGACCGCCACGCTAAAGTCACGCATATATAGGATTCATCTCGATGATCTTCAAGCTTTCCAATGCTGTGCCCCTAAGGAGGCAATCCTATGGCTATCCCTCTTCAACTTCCTCGTGTATGATCCCCTCCCCACTGCCTCATCATCATCATCATCTATAAACCACAATGAGAGAGTCCTCTCATATGCAGATGACTCCACAATGACATCACATCCCCCCTAAACGTCAAGCAAGCAGCAACAAACATGCCTCATCACATGACAACACCAGAGGAACACTGGCTCATTCAACACAGAAAGTCTGCATTCCTGCACAAATCTAACTTTACTCTCTCAACCTCCCCCGTGACGGACGAGGCCAATCTGTACCATCTCAGGACTCTGAATACCAAACCGCTTCCACTCATGACAACACCATCCATACCAGGCGTCATGTGCAACACACGGATGGCATTTAATCCTATTAACATCAGTCACATCGGAGCAAACATATTAAACGTCGTTAAGAACATTCTCTAATACCACTTGGATTGGAAAAGACAAAGAATCCCAAAGTTTCCCCTCACAGACAATTCATCTACTCCACCCTAACCTACGCCTCACCCTTCCGGAAAAACTTAACATAATTATGACAAATCAAAACAAGAGAACACTCAGATCAATCACCGGCTTCGTTGCAGGCACAAGCTTGCGTACAACGTCCACACAACGAAACTCAATGACTCCCAGTACAATCCCATCTCAACATAGTTTGCATCCAATGCTTAGCAACAGCACTAGAAACCCTCCCACCCAAACCAACTCGTAACCAACCACCAACCTTAAATGGAGGTTTCAAAGCCTCACCCACGTCTTTCACTACGCCAAAACTCCCACGACAACATATTACAACACTGGCGAAACCCGTTCACATTTCAGCGACAAGAACCAAGCAACGATCCTTCCCCCATACCACACCTTGCACTCCACTCCAGATACACACACAACCCATGTGAATGCTACACTCCCCACTCACGAGCAACACTTACATCTGAATGCTACACTCCCCACTCACGAGCTACACATACATCTGAATGCTACACTCCCCACTCACGAGCTACACCTACATCTGAATGCTACACTCCCCACTCACGAGCTACACCTACGTCTAAATTCAGGACACGACTCATCTCTCCACCACCACATACATCGAGGCCTCAGAGAGAGAGAGAGAGAGAGAGAGAGAGAGAGAGAGAGAGAGAGAGAGAGAGAGAGAGAACGCTCACATTCGCCCCACATAGATAAACACGGGCGCTATCATCTTCGCACTTCATGACTTGTGGTCCCGGTCGGGAGATACGGCTGGCTTCCTGGGCGCTGCTGGGGCTGCTACCACAGGAGTTGACCCGCAAGTGAGAAGGTATGGCAGAAGTACAGAGAGAACTTGAAACAACGTATTCACGTTGAGGGAAAGACAACAGATGCCTCTATCTGTGCTCACACGAGAACAACTCTAAGCGTTACCTACACTCACATTTGATTACGAAACAACCAAATCTGTACCAAGTGTGGCGAGGCGAAGAACATTCCCTCCCTCCCTCCACTCCCTCCCTCCCTCCACTGATCACTCACTGGTAGATAGTTACTTTTTTAATTATGTTATTAGTGGAGGGAGGGAGGAGGGGGTGGGATTGAAGGGGGAGGAGGAAGAGGAGGAGGAAGGGTCTGGACAGGGGAAGGCGCGGCAAGGAGATATATAGATATAGTGTGTGTGTGTGTGTGTGTGTGTGTGTGTGTGGGTGTGTGTGTGTGTGTGTGTGTGTGTGTGTGTGTGTGTGTGTGTGTGTGGGTGGGTGGGTGGGTGTGTGTGTGTGTGTGTGTGTGTGTGTGTGTGTGTGTGTGTGTGTGTGTGTGTGTGTGTGTGTGAGTGAAGATTTTACTTGAAGTACGTGGATGGTTTGCTGGGTACGTATTCTTGATACCTTATTTATGTATACCCGGCTGGCTGAGTGTGTGTGTGTGTGTGTGTGTGTGTGTGTGTGTGTGTGTGTGTGTGTGTGTGTGTGTGTGTGTGTGTGTGTTGATTCAGGAGAGGAACTGGCTAAGGTAAGCTGAGACGTGCTTGAAGCCAACCTCGACAGACGGCTAGCTGGAGCCTCTCTCTCCTCTCTCTCTCTCTCTCTCTCTCTCTCTCTCTCTCTCTCTCTCTCTCTCTCTCTCTCTCTCTCTCTTCTCTCTCTCTCTCCTCGCTTCTGGTCACCGTGGACTCACTGTCAGCTCTGCATCACACCCGCTCTCCAGCTGGGTCTTGGTAAACGTGTGTAGTTCACATCTTCCAGGCTCCGCCAGGCTCCAGTCTGCTGCACGTACCACTTGGCTCGGGTCTCATGTCGCTCACGATCTTCGGTAATTTTCATCCTGTGTCGGAGCGTCAACGCCCCACTCTGTGCTCTCAGTAGCCCCAGTGTGCGCGGCCTGGTGTGTGTGTGTGGGGACCGGGTCAGTGTGAGGCGGACCCACACACTTCACCTCCCGTCAGGTGCCGCCAAGAACTCTACGGGTCAGTCAGGCCTGAGTCGCCTCGCCTCGCCTCGTTCTTCCAGGCCCTTCCCAACCCCTCCCAGGACGGCCCTCCCTCCGCCCTCCAGCCGCTCCCCCAGGGACGACCTACCCTCCCTCCCAAGGACCTACCTCCACTCAACCTCCCTCCCTCCCTCCCTCCTTGCCTGCCCACCTAACCCCCCGTAGGTCCGGGTGACGTCACACCTCACCTCGCCGCTTCTCAGAGCTGGGGTGAAAGCCGTTCCCTGATCCAGTCAACGTTTTCCAGGAACCAATGATTCACGCTTCCGCCTGTTGCTTCCAGCTATGATGGCTGGAACACGTCGGGGTCGGACCTGCTGGCCAGTGTCACTCGTTATCAACATTAGATCCGTCATTTCAGTACAACACGCCGTCACAAATCGTACCTGGATGTGTGTGAAGGCGTGAACGCGTCGCTCTGGCACGAGCGGAAAGGCAGCAGCAAGAGTCACTGTACGTCTGTGTCTTCACAGGCCCCCAGGGTGCCATGGAAGGGAGGAGGCGCGGGTGGCAGTGCTAGGGAAGAGAGTGGATCTGTGGTACATACAACCCATCCCAGAAACAGCCTACCACAAGCAGGAAACGGATATTTCTTACTAAAACTACCCTCAGTGCATAATAGGTCGGCGACTGTCTGCCCGCATATCTGCAAGAGCAACAGTGAATGCAGTCACATTCGGGCGATGGGATAAACACGGCTGATCACCCGAGACTGAAAACGAACGGGAATTGGAGAGGAAATGTTACCAGACGCGATGGTGAGGAGACACGAGGGTTGCTGGACCTACAGTGAGAGAGAGAAATGGCAATGCCAGACTGGGTAATGACAGGGATACACAAGGCTGAGGAAAAAATAATTAAATACTAAGACAAACATCACAACTGAGAATAGCTATACATGGCCAAGACAGGGGAGAAACAGACGGTACACACGAGTACCACACACATGGGCAATATGGTACGTGGTGGCCAGGGAGCAAGACGGGCGAGGGAATGGATGATACATGAAGCAGGAGATGAGAGGGAAGCAACGTGAAGCACTGCCCAGCGTCAGCAGGAGCCGGGCACATGCACAGCAACCCATCAAATACTTACAACCCTCCTGTGCTGGAAGACCTACCCAGGCGAATCACAACCAGGCTCTGGTGTATCACAACCAGGCTCTGGTGTGTCACAACCAGGCTCTGGTGTGTCACAACCAGGCTCTGGTGTGTCACAACCAGGCTCTGGTGTGTCACAACCAGGCTCTGGTGTGTCACAACCAGGCTCTGGTGTGTCACAACCAGGCTCTGGTGTGGGGAGGACATCACAAGGGGACACCAATGGTGTCATGTGCACAAACCATATCCTGAAATAAGAAATGAAACAGATGGAACACAATATATGAAGAACAGACGAACAGAGATCAGTGGGAAGTGGGAGAGACGCTTATAGCCCAGTGGATCACAGTGTTTACATCAATATACAAATGTTTATTCACTACATCTCTAAATTCAGTAAATCACACACAAAAGTTTATTGACTAAAAAAAAATATAAAAATCAGAAGTAAATTAACTCAACGAAGCGATCAGGTATAGCATCATATTCGTGACCAACATGTCAGACACATGATGGCTCAGTGTAACAAGTAGAATCAAATCAAACTTAGAACAACATCAAATGATAAACTTTGACTCCATCAAGTTGTGGTAACGCTGTGAGTCCGATATAAACGAGAAGGAAAACAACACAAGATAATCCAATATAAATGTGAGATGGCTCTCTCTCTCTCTCTCTCTCTCTCTCTCTCTCTCTCTCTCTCTCTCACACACACACACACAGACAGACAACAACAAAGGTCTACACCACACACTCCTCCAAACCACACGAACAGATCACATTCAAAATACCGGCACACTTCAGAGATAAACCGATGGGGACGAGATAAAAGTGAAGCAAATATCATAAAGTCTGGTGATCTGAGTCGAGTTGACACAGAGTGCGAGGAAAGAGCAACAGAAAATGGCATTCTACATAGACATACGAAGATGCCAAACTTCCATCATGAAAAGAAAATGTCAAATGAGGAATTCGCCAAGACTCACACGACCTGGTAAACCACAGACCAACAAAATGAAAGCAAGACGATGGACGGAAACCTTCTCAGCTGATATGGCCGTCCATTGCAACACCAATAGTCAACAAACCGACCCGACCCTCTCTCTCCTCCCTGGCCACAGAAACACCCGCAGCGCATGACCTGGAAAATTAGGAGGACGAGGAATGCCACAGCAAGTGGAGACACGCAGCAGAGGTATATGGAGTTCCACGATGACAAGACGAGAGGAGAAATGATCACTTACCAAACAGCAAATACACACTGGAACGACTTGTCAGACAATTCCCCTAACGTCAACACAACAGTCCTCGCCAAGATGTAAACACGGTGAATTGATATATAAATAAAAGTTGAGGGAAAATACTGTCCAACTAGATACTGCCACGAAGGGACAGGAGGCAGAGGGAGGACAGAGGAAGACGATGGAGAGAGAAGACAACACTTGCAAAATGGAACCCTGAGGTGAAGACGTTGAAAAATGAAATGACAGACAACCATAGTATGAAAATCTACACAGGAAATGGAGAATAGATGAAATAATACAAAACATAGAAAAGAACCAAAAAGTGTTATGCTCACATATGAACAAAAGAGCATTCACAAACGTTAAACAGAAACCTTGAAACACACACACACACACACACACACACACACACACACGTACGTACACGAGGATCTGAACTTGTTACCAAAGCAGTGCTGCTGGCCAATTTGCCGGGCAGCGCAGACGTAACGCAAGTCTTTGAACAGAATAGTAACGGCACACATCCCGGGGCACTTGACCGAGAACAACACACGCAAATACAGGAGAACGTGGACACACGAACTCATACACTGGCCAGCCACGACAGAACTTAATGCATCTGTAATGCAAGGAGAGAGACGTTTACCATCTTCCTTAACTCTGTAAAGGCATTTAACAACACCTGAATGAAAGGATCTCACTAGAGAAGGTTGAGGAAACAGAACATGACATGCAGAATGGTTAGGCTGACGGGTGGTTTGACACTGGGGAATGGATATTCAGAGCAGCAATGACTGGAAGCAGCCAAGTTCGATCACACACGTCCCATCTGGTGGTGCTGGCAGGACGAACCTCAGACACAGCCATGCAAATGAGAGCAGACACCTGACAGTGCACTCAAGATAACACACAGCAAGACACTGCGAAGATGACACCACACTTAGTAAACCAACAGCATCGGAGGATATGAAAACAGAGAGAGAGAGAGAGAGAGAGAGAGAGAGAGAGAGAGAGAGAGAGAGAGAGAGAGAGAGAGAGAGAGACCTGGACGCTATATGAAATAAGGGACGAAAGGAAAACTTGAGGGAATTCAATGAAGAGAAGCTTGAGCTCTCGAGAGTCTTGGAATACATTAATGCTTACGTTCTTGTCACCAAACAAAGGCCTGTCCGGGGAAGAAGAAGGCACGAGAAATCAGAGCAGACCCACCACCACTCATTATAAATGAGGAAAAAAACAACATGAACATAATGAAGGCACTGAGAAGATATCAAGTGGTGGGTCAAATTATGAGTGGCAGGATAATCAGAACACTCACTGCTACAGACAGATGTAAGACCAGGAGGGAAACACTTATTGTGTACGTACGCCTCAGCCGCCGCCACCCAGCGAAAATGGAAGAAATATGCCTGAGTGACTGTGTACATAAACACTTTACACGTGAAACGAGAGAAGATGGGAATCATGATCTATCATGAAAGAGAGAGAAGTTGAACCACAAACTTCTGCGTGATGAAGAGACACTATATATCATAATGTATACGTGGCAACAATGGTAAATATATAAATAATAAATTAATACTAATACTAATACCACTACTACTACTACTAATAATAATAATGATAATAATGATAATAATAATAATCCTAGGATACACAGCATCACATACCGGGAGAAGAAACAAGCACATGAAACCGACATGGACGCCTGCAAGTTGAATGCATACACGACAACATATATATATTGTTACGAAGACGTGTGTGTTTGTATCTATTTCTTATCAGGGCGAGGAGTGATGCTTGAGGCTGGCTCGGAGTTTCTGTCCACCCAGCATTTTTACGAGAGTGTAACTACGCCGAGACTCTGGGACCCTCCAACCAATGAGAACTTCCCCTATATTTCTATAGCCAATCAAAATGTAAGGTTTATAGCAGCAAGGGCGAACACTTGTCTTCTGGTACCCACAACACCCGCTGAGACTTGATTCCTTTCTCTGAAGCCCAGCGAGGTGGGTGGTGTCCCCTGCTGTAAGTCCTGCTGTGTTGTAAGCCTGTAAGCCCTGCTGTGCTATAAGCCCGTTACCCTAGTGTTGTGCTGTAAGCCCGTTATAATTATCAGTGTAATGTTATCGAAGAACTGCCATAGAGGAAAGAGAACTCCTGGCTTGAAATCTTATCTGGAATGTTAAGTCAGGTACGAATGTTATCTTATGTTCAATGTTAAGCTCACTTTCAATGTTAACGTAATGTTTCATGCTTGATTTATGTGCCTATCTTTGTACACTTGAATTCTTTCATTATAAGTAGATTTAATGTAATGCTGGTCTTTAATTCAATCCCATAACTTTATTATTGTGTTATCCTGAGTTGTGCCACTTGACAAATCTATAACGTCCTTGCAAAACAAGGACCAGTAGTATTTGTAACAATATATATATATATATATATATATATATATATATATATATATATATATATATATATATATATATAAATATATATATATATATCCCTGGGGATAGGGGAGAAAGAATACTGTCCACGTATTTCTTGCGTGTCGCAGAAGGTGACTAAAAGGGGAGGGAGCGGAGGGCTGGAAATCCTCCCCTCCCGTTAATAATTTTCCAAGAGTGGGAACGGAGAGGTGGGCCAAGTGATGATATACCCTCTAAGGCTCACTCCTCTGTTTTAACGCTACCTCGCTAACGTGGGATAAGGCGAATATGTATGAAAAAAAAAAAAAAAAAAAAAAAAAAAAATATATATATATATATATATATATATATATATATATATATATATATATAGAGAGAGAGAGAGAGAGAGAGAGAGAGAGAGAGAGAGAGAGTGGTTGAGAGAGCAGAAGAGGGTGTATTGAAATGGTTTGGTCACATGGAGAAAATGAGTGAGGAAAGATTGACAAAGAGGATGTATGTGTCAGAGTTGGAAGGAACGAGAAGTGGGAGACTAAATTGGAGGTGGAAGGATGGAGTGAAAAAGATTTTGAGTGATCGCGGCCTGAACATACAGGAGGGTGAAAGGCGTGCAAGGAATAGAGTGAATTGGAACGATGTGGTATACCGGGGACGTGCTGTCAATGGATTGAACCAGGGTATGTGAAGCGTCTGGGGTAAACCATGGAAAGTTTTGTGGGGCCCGGATGTGGAAAGGGAGCTGTGGTTTCGGTACATTACACATGACAGCTAGAGACTGAGTGTGAACGAATGTGGCCTTTGTTGCCTTTTCCTAGCGCTCCCTCGCGCACATGCGGGGGGAGGGGGGGTGCCATTTCATGTGTGGCGGGGTGGCAACGGAAATGAATAAGGGCAGACAGTATGAATTATGCAAATGTATATATATGTATATGTCTGTGTGTGTATATATATATGTATACGTTGAGATGTATAAGTATGTATATGTGCGTGTGTGGACGTGTATGTATATACATGTGTATCTGGGTGGGTTGGGCCATTCTTTCGTCTGTTTCCTTGCGCTACCTCGCTAACGCGGGAGACAGCGACAAAGTATAATAAATAAATATATATATATATCAAACGTGTGTGTGTGTGTGTGTGTGTGTGTGTGTGTGTGTGTGTGTGTGATCTTGTCAGCATTTCTATTCCGTTGGTCAAACATTGCAATGAGAGAACCTGTTCTCTTTTCACACCCAATGGTCTTCACCGTTGTTACCTGTACCATACTGACGCAGCCATGGTCTGTTGTCATGGACAGGGGAAAACCTGAGCCGCATTTTCTGTACCCCATTAATTTAGGGCATGGAGAAGGGGAGGGGGGAATGGACGGGGTAAAAAATTATTAGAAAATAAGTTTTGAAAGCTACTTCCATTTCACATAATTCTACTGACTTCCCGCTTTGTATGATACACTATCAGCGGGTGAATGACACATCCTGTTTTTGCCATGATGCGTCGCGGGTGTACACAGACCATTCCACGTACACCATCACTTTCCTCATCATATCCACGTGTAAGGCGAGGGAACACTAGCACTACGTCTTTCCCCAAACAAGCAAAAAAAAGGGTCTTCCGTCAAAGATTAAATACTGCATAAGAAGCTATTGATGTGCACCAGTGAATCTAACTGCCGTATTGCTGTTGTCCATGTTAGGTACACGGTGTAGATAATCATGGTTCAGGTGATGCCACTCACTCCCTCCCTCGCCACCCAGCACCGGTCAGTCAGTCGGTGGGGGGGAGCTCTGGCCCCGTGTGTGTAGCGGGGGGTGGGTGGTGGCTCGTCATGTTCTACACTGCTGGTTCCAAACACATCTGTGACGACACACACACACACACACACACACACACACACACACACACTCATTTCGCTCCGCAACACCAACCGAGTCATTCTCACTCTCTCTCTCTCTCTCTCTCTCTCTCTCTCTCTCTCTCTCTCTCTCTCTCTCTCTCTCTCTCTCTCTCTCTCTCTGCCCGTCGTGGTCACACGTCACTGATATGCCCCACGTACACAGTACAGCAACTTATATAACTATTCCCGAGTGCTGTTACTGCACACGGCATAACACAGGCCAGAGATTAACGTCACGCCAAATAAAAACCCGAGCCAACTTGAGACAGCTGCAGGCAGGCAGGCGAGCGAGCGAGCTGGCAGTCGCCTCCTCCAGTAACGCTCCTTCCCTGGTCTGCGACACACATGGGGTCTCCTGCTCGTGATGAATAAGGTATTTGCCTGCACGCGCCTCGGGCAGGCAAATAAAAGAGGGGGGAAGAAAAGGTTACAAGTTTAACCCTTTGAGAAAGTGGATACGATCTTCAAGTACGACGTTACGAGCCTTAGATACGACGGTTTGGTCATCCTGCGGCGCCCCTGTTTTAGTAACGCCATCAAACTGGCTGTAGTGGTCCTACTCCATCTTCAGTCTGGACTACTGCTGGTCCAGTCTCATGGGTCTGTATCTCGCGTAATTTCTCCAGCCACCCTTCCTCATCATGCCTGGCGCCCCCCCCATGCCTACTCCGTTATGTTCCCTCTCGCACATCACTCTGCCTGCAGACCTACTCATTGCATTGTGTGTCGCTCGTGAGACGTCTTCGTCGCCAGATGCTGGAAGTACCCGGCCCAACACGATACCTTAACCTTCCCGTCTGTATTAACACCAAAGTCTGGCCATAATCATCGAAAATTACAAGATAAAGTATTAGGGATACTATGGGTTAGGCGTCCTAGCTCGTATACTTTATCATTAAAGATACATAGTCGGTCTCCGTCCATACGTATCATACAGGATGTCACATATATTTAGAGTTGCAATAATCACAAAAGCCATCAACGAAGCCATGCAACTCATTCTTCGTAGTTACTCCTTATATGTAACATTTTCTTTAATATTAATCTGAAAATTAAAGAAAACTTAAACGTTAACTATGCTAAACTCATCACATGTTTACAATCATCGCATATCTATACTCCCTCACCGTTTGCACATATAAGAAGTACAAAAAAAAAAAAAAATGGACAGCCATACAAACAGCACGTTTTCCATGTGGTTGAGTGTGAAATGTATGAAAGATTATAGGTTCGGAGAGATATCGTCTACCTGCACATAAATACAACACACGTCGACCTACAAGATTCAATTAACCTCACTACACTCAAAATCACACACTCCCGACCTGTGCCAGGAATTGGTACACCCGTAAGAGGGTTGTCACTGGCGAGAACCCATGCCTGGCTTGGCCCTGGTGGATCCAGAGTGGTCCAGTGCCTCGTGGGATTCCAACCCAAGTAAATGCAAAGTAATGACGGGGCAAGACGGTGGTACAAGACCTAAATAGCAGGAAACTGGGAGTCGACATGGTCCCTCACCTGTCATCAGAGTCCTACAGTAGGAGGACAGTGAAGGAGACCAGCAACAAAGTAGGAACCGGAATTAAGAAACTTGAGTTATGTTAGGAGGACACAAGCCTTATATGTGTCCAACATAGAAGAGAGAGGAGAGACTTGATCACAGGTATTTTTAAACAAGTTTGATGATGTCAGAAATGTACAGTTCTTCGAAAGATGGGAAAGACAAAACAATATACCATAACATGAAATTAAAAAACATTTGATGGTAAAGAAGTTTTTTTTTTTGGTATAGGAAAAAGGGATTGAAATGAACTGAGGGATAAATATCTAAACGTACACAGCAAACAATTTTGTATGTCTTATAACAAGAGAATGTTCAACAGATGGGACCCCACCAGTATCCTATCTCTCAAACTATACAGAACAATTTAGATATAATTGTATACATACAAAGCCTTCCTTTATTATTTCTACAATAATAACACCATAGTTCACACCCGGATGTCTTAACATGAAAGAAAAAATAAAATTTTCCCAACCTTCTACACTGACAATGGCCAGTATTTCTTCAACAGTGTGTGTGTGTGTGTGTGTGTGTGTGTGTGTGTGTGTGTGTGTGTGTGTGTGTGTGTGTGTGTGTGTGTGTGTGTTTGTAGCAACAGTAGTGAGAGCAAAAGGCACCTGACCATCCCCAGACATCCAATCCTAAATGGTTCAGATGATGACCATCACAAACGCCGGCAGAAAGTAAGCTGTCAAGACGTGAGGACGAAAACCCCGTTCAGTCTCCACACCACATTAATCTTATCTCAGATATCCAGCCCAACGTAAGACTGGTTCACTCTTTGCCAACCTCCACAAGGGTGTAGCTGCCACCCACACATTAACATGTCAGTGTGGATCTACATGTTCATGTGAGGTTGGGATACAACTAGCCAGTGTCTGCACCTCACGGACCAAGCTATACTTACACTGTGGGAACTCTAAATTCCCTTCACATAAAAGTTTTCAAATTCCCTTCACATAAACAGTTTACTAATTCCCTTCACATAAGTTTTTTAATTCCCTTGACACACGTTTTATAATTCCCTTCACATGGAACAGTTTCCTAATTCCCTTCACATAAAAGCTTCCTAATTCGCCTCACATAAAAAAATCATAATTCCCTTCAAATAAAAGTTTTCTCATTCCATTCACATAGCTTTCTAATTCCCTTCACATACGTTTAATAACTCCCTTCACATACGTTTAATAATTCCCTTCACATACGTGTAATAATTCCCTTCACATACGTTTAATAATTCCCTTCACATACGTTTAATAATTCCCTTCACATACGTTTAATAATTCCCTTCACATACGTTTAATAACTCCCTTCACATAAAAAAAGTTTTCCACCTCGCCGACGTACTGTACCAGAACACCAGTGCCTGTGTAGCACTTCACTCAGCCGTTTTCCTCTTCTCAATGTGTGGTCTGTCCCGACCAGCGAGCAGGGGGCACCAGGAACTACACATGCCTACAGAAATGTCACAACGGACTCCTATCCAATTTTCTACTACAAAGTTGATAATAAATGAAGGAAAGCATTTCCTGCCCCTTGCTCCCGCCCCTCTTCCAGCCCCCTGCTCCAGCCCCTCTTAAGTCGCCTTCTACGACACACACAGAGAGGACAGAGAGCAGTACTCTTCCTCCCTTGTCCCCAGGGATAATAAAGTCGGTTACGGAAACATAAACGTGTGTGTGTGTGTGTGTGTGTGTGTGTGTGTGTGTGTGTGTAATCAATAAAACCCTGACCAAGAGCATCAGTTTTCCTCATCCTTCCTGGCTATCTTCCCTCAATGTTGACCCTGATTACACTCTCTTTCTGTGCTAAGAACAAGCATGACACGGGGTCCATGTCACGGGTACCCACAGCCACTACACCCAACAGCCTAAAACCGTGCACTTGCCCCGTCCCTGAACATACATACACACATACAGTACAGCACAGGGATCTGCCTCACAACCACACACCTCAACACTCCTCCCCCAAACCATACGATGGTGATGGAACTCTGTAGGCTACTGTAACACCCAAATGTTGACCATCCTGTATCCCAACGCCCCATTTAGTACACTTATCCCATGCCGTATCCCCAGTGTGGTGAAATAAAACTGCAACGACCCAATCTGTAATGCCCATCACTACGATACGGTAAGAGGAGTGCCATGGATAGAATGAACTGGCTCGATATGGTATATGGGGGACGACGTGGTGCCATCCGGCTGAAGCAAGGCAAATGAAGCTGTGAAGTTATGGAAGAGTTAGTTGGGCTTCGTTGTGGACGGTGGCCGTTGGTTTTGGTGTATCAAACATGATTTATAAAGCTGAGTGCAGCTGGGTGCGTGACCATCTTGTTGAAGTTGTCTCCAGAAAGCTGAGTGCAGCTGGGTGCGTGACCATCTTGTTGAAGTTGTCTCCAGAAAGCTGAGTGCAGCTGGGTACGTGACCATCTTGTTGAAGTTGTCTCCAGAAAGCTGAGTGCAGCTGGGTGCGTGACCATCTTGTTGAAGTTGTCTCCAGAAAGCTGAGTGCAGCTGGGTGCGTGACCATCTTGTTGAAGTTGTCTCCAGAAAGCTGAGTGCAGCTGGGTGCGTGACCATCTTGTTGAAGTTGTCTCCAGAAAGCTGAGTGCAGCTGGGTGCGTGACCATCTTGTTGAAGTTGTCTCCAGAAAGCTGAGTGCAGCTGGGTGCGTGACCATCTTGTTGAAGTTGTCTCCAGAAAGCTGAGTGCAGCTGGGTGCGTGACCATCTTGTTGAAGTTGTCTCCAGAAAGCTGAGTGCAGCTGGGTGCGTGACCATCTTGTTGAAGTTGTCTCCAGAAAGCTGAGTGCAGCTGGGTACGTGACCATCTTGTTGAAGTTGTCTCCAGAAAGCTGAGTGCAGCTGGGTGCGTGACCATCTTGTTGAAGTTGTCTCCAGAAAGCTGAGTGCAGCTGGGTGCGTGACCATCTTGTTGAAGTTGTCTCCAGAAAGCTGAGTGCAGCTGGGTACGTGACCATCTTGTTGAAGTTGTCTCCAGAAAGCTGAGTGCAGCTGGGTGCGTGACCATCTTGTTGAAGTTGTCTCCAGAAAGCTGAGTGCAGCTGGGTGCGTGACCATCTTGTTGAAGTTGTCTCCAGAAAGCTGAGTGCAGCTGGGTACGTGACCATCTTGTTGAAGTTGTCTCCAGAAAGCTGAGTGCAGCTGGGTGCGTGACCATCTTGTTGAAGTTGTCTCCAGAAAGGTAATGAGGGTATAAACCAAAAACATAAACAATGTGTGTGTGTGTGTGTGTGTGTGTGTGTGTCAATGGATGGGCCATTCTTCGTCTGTTTCCTGGCGCTACCTCGCTGACGCGGGAAACAGCGATTACGTATTTTAATAATAGTAATAATAATAAAAATAATATATATATATATATATATATATATATATATATATATATATATATATATATATATATATATATATATATTCTTTTTTTTCTTTTTCTTTCATACTATTCGCCATTTCCCGCGTTAGCGAGGTAGCGTTAAGAACAGAGGACTGGGCCTTTGAGGGAATATCCTCACCTGGCCCCATTCTCTGTTTCTTCTTTAGGAAAATTAAAAAAAAAAAAAAACGAGAGCGGAGGATTTCCAGCCACTCGCTCCCACCCCTTTTAGTCGCCTTCTACGACACGCAGGGAATACGTGGGAAGTATTCTTTCTCCCCTATCCCCAAGGATATATATATATATATATATATATATATATATATATATATATATATATATATATATATATATATATATATATATATAAAGTTATAACTGTATGAAGGAAGCAATACCATTACCTAAGCAGTACCACCTGGAAGTGTGGAGCAGGAGGGAGAAGGTCGTCTGCGGAGTCAGAGGATGACCCAGGCAGAAGCAGCTGCCTAGTGGCCCAACCCACCAGGAGGAGGAGGCTGGCTACCGTCACCTCACACCTTACCCACACCTCAAGACCAGGTTGGCCGTGCAGTGCGCTGGACCACATCCACACCTGCAACACAATGTTTCCCCCTATGGTTTACTCTGCCATACTGAACGTCTATGATTGATAGCTACATTAACCTTCCGGTATCACATTTCCAAGACTATAAACATATACTAACTTGCATATAGACGTATCTGTCTCACTCCGTTTACTCACACATGTCGCAGTCGACGACCGTAAGTAAGGTCGAGGCGCAACTACATATGGCGGGACGCTTATATGAAGGCGATAAACACACACACACACACACACTGAACCATGTTCTGGAGTGTTGCAGTAACCACAGACCTCCACACAGCAGTCAGTCGTCAGTGTTGATCATACACCAAGTTGTGTCCAGCTATCAAAGACTTGTCACTACTGAAGCCATGATCAACACCACCTCCATCCAGTCCCCAATTCATCATCCGGCATGTCCAACACGAGTAACATCGTCTTAATATGCTTTTTTTTTATGCAAGTTACTCATAAAGATTGCCTCATATCCCTTGACTTTATCAACCTTAGACCTTATCTATCCTTCTAATGTCAGTTACGCCACAGAGGTTATGACTCTGTACTCTTATCTTTATACATTCCCTCCCCTCCGCCATGGACCTGGGAAGTACTCTACCATACTGGCCTCTCCAACATCAAAAGTAATTGTCTCCGCTCAACTTCATCTCTCCGTAAATCCACAGTTCTCGTCTACATGACATTTCTTTCAACTTTTAGCTTTCCAGTTACTTTTTTTTTTCAGATGTACAAACAAATTCCTAAATATATAATTTTCCTAAATGATATCACAATGCGACTGCCCCTTCTCTTTCACAGACAAGACCATTGTTCTTACACTTGTCCCTCAACATCATCCACCATTCTAACCAGTTCCTCTCCACGCTAAAATTACATTCCACCAACGTACACATACAGTAAAAGTTGGCCTGTCTCCCTGCACCCTATCATACGTCTGTAGGTCTCACACAAACTGCCCCATATACAACGACATAAAACCACGGTGATAGTACAGTTCAAGTCCCGTCTATTTACCCCACAAAAACCATCATACAACCATTTACTCTTATAAAAACTCGGTAAATCTCAACAGCGTTTATCAGTCTTCACTGATATATTAAAGAATGGTGTGGTATAATATGCCTTCATAGCTCAGTGGCTAGAGCGCTGGTCTAGTAAACCAGAGGCCGGGAGTTCGATCCTCCCTGAAGGCATCGTAGGTTCAGTTTTGAACTGGAAAGTTGAGGAAGCCAAGAAAGGACCTCGACATGTACCTACAAAATGTACCAGACCAGCCAGGGAGGTGACGGGTATGTGGGCGTACAGGCAGCGACCTCTAACAGTCAGCTGGCCAGAGGTGCACCACGATAGCTTGGTCTCAGCCCCAGCTGTGTGGGTAAAGATCTCCGATAACATGGCATGGTAGCACGTAAGGTCCCAGATTTCATAATGGTGTATTTCAATGTTAAAAAGATGATCAAAAATGTTAATGATGTGTGTACATATACCTTTTTAAAAGTTAGAGAAGATTTGAAAATCTGACATACTAAAACCTTCGCATCTACAATGAAAATACTTCTAAAATACTCTAGAACATGCTTACAGTAAAGCATTAGTTTCCTTCAAGAAAACCCCCCTCCCCCCCAAAAAAAATGTCACTTTACTCCCGGTAAATTACTGAATGTAAAGGGAGGGCTTTACAAGGTCTCATCTAGATACTGACAATGCCACACACACACACACACACACACACACGTTTCCACAACATGGGTCACAATCATTAGTAAGTGACACTTCACAGTGAACAGTGGTCTCTTGCAGTAAAACGTTCGTCATCTAGCAGCCAATGTTTGCCCTAATTCTACACCCATAGGCACCTCATACTCATACTGCTGCTTCCTTTTACTGCGAAAGCCTTCTCTTATTGGGGCTTCGTAAAGCCATTCAAAACAAGAAAACAGTCATCACTGGAAACAACTACCGCTGCCTTTCCCTGCTAATCAGTCCGTTCGCTCACCAAGAATCTCAATATGACCGAAGACCATCCATAAAGATGTCATCTCGTGCAGTGTCGACAACCTCCGTGGCAAGTCAGCCTTGGCCCTCCCTCACCGCTGGGTGTGGTGAGATTAACATGTCGATGGCTTTGGGGTGCACCGTAGGAATCACAGCAGATGACTACACATTGGTTCTCTCATTCTTCAGGGTGATTTATACTGCTGCTAGTATGGTATAACGCTCTGAGGTCACGAGGGAAGCTGCTGGGTGGTGAGGGGTAGGATGCCTCCAACTACTGCACACTGCTGCAATACCTGAGCCATTATCATACCTCGAGTTATACTTCTGTCGAGCCCTGCTGCTTTAGGTGTGTCCACGCAACAAGGGGACAGCATACAACATATGCTTACCTAATGAACCTTCCTATGTCAGCACAATATATCAAAACTGTTCAAGTCTGTTCTCGAGAAGACCTTGCTCTCTTTCAGGGGTCTCGCTCCGCGGGGTCATACGACGTTCGTGATTGGGCCTTGGAATCCTGGCATTTGCTGTAAACCATCTTCCCAACGTATAATCGAAAGTTCTTCGCATCTTCCAGCAAGGAAATATACCACTGGCAGCAGGGATTTTGTCTTTTGAGCGCGGCGATTGTCAACGAAAATATTATCTACGGATTCGATAGTTAGAAGTGTTCCACTGTATCACTTGCCTATAAACATGAAAACTATAATGCCAAGCGAAAAAAAAATATCAATGTGTTCAGTTTAGGTTCGGTTCTACGAACAAATCAAATGGTACGACTTTCTTCAGCAGATAAAATTGCAGCGCCCTTAATGAATTACGCGTGAAATGCTACCAGGACAGACACGACACAAAGTTAACCTGCATTTTCCAGCAAGACTTATCCTCCTGCCAAGAGCCTGATATAGAATAATTGGTTTGACTCAGACCTGATTATATTCACGCTACCATACAAATAAGTAAATATACACGATACACACTCTACAAATACATTCAACAAACACTACTGACTGGATAATAAAGCTAACCTACACTGTTGCATCTTAGCTTATTTTTCATACAGGAAAAAAATAATTTTTGCAGCGTAGCCCCGACACACCCAAGCTTTTCTTAATCCAAGTGAACCACAAGGCGTACTGCTGTTGGTCAAGCTTAAGAAACCGCCAGGTTCGCAAACCTCCAAAAAGATGACTCAACCTCATATGCAATTCACGTCTCGACACACATCTAATCCAGACATAAAAAATGATAACGAAGCATGAGTAATACTTCATGATACATGCACTTATATTCAAAGTTAGCTACTTATATTGCCATTCACGGGGCTGAATTCTTCCTATTAAGTACAACTACGTTCATGCAAATACTTCAGTCCATAAACGAGTATACGTATTGTAAAGTATCGCCCAGTACAGTGTATATTACTTCTGAAATCTATGCTTATTAATGTGGATATTTCCCTCAGCTGTTACTAAGTCTCCATATATTTCACAATACATATAATTCCATATATATAAACCAACCTCTTCATCTGCGACTTTCTCCTGTACGCTTGTTACTGAGGGCGGCCAGCAACTGCTGGTGTTGCCCTAGACACCTGGCCAGCTGCTCACAGGCACATAATAGTTGCCTTCGACTAATATCACTATTGTGGAATAAGTATCATAAAATATATGCAATTAACAGCTCGAATGTACCAAAATTACTTTTTCTAAATAAAAAAAAAATCATATTTTCATCCACTGATTTTTTGAAACCTCAAAAGTTCTAAAATCTTATTTCATTTCTCACCTTTTAACATGATCATCAATCTAGTTTTTGCACAAAATTTCGTTACCACAGAAACCCATTCCACCAAAATGTCACTCTTTGAGACGAACGTTAATATGTGGATGTCGTAATGTACTACGCTGGTGTTGTTCACTTTACGACACATTATGATCCTCATCAAATATAATTATTGCCTTTATCTTTATCAGCTCACGGAAGATTACAGAGCCAAGTCTGTCATACTAATCAACTATGCCAAATCAGTAAACCACTAATTCGTTACCGTACGTAGCGGTATGTAAGTCAGACATGATCAAAAGGGTATATATATATATATATATATATATATATATATATATATATATATATATATATATATATATATATATATATATATATAATCAGACCATAATATTGTTTTTGCTTATTCTTCCCCGTAAAGTTGATATGGCTGTCTGTGGAAGCTTACCAAGGCTCACATAAACTCTTAAATGGCGACTGTGTGTGTGAATGTAATTTCTACTTATTAATGTGACACCTACATGGACGTCAGCAGACGATGAGTCTCGTGCCCTGGCTGGCCCCATGATAGACTGTCATCAGAGTTTCACGGGGGAAATAAACCTGTGTTCATCTACATACTGAAGGAAGGACCGCTTGTTTAGTCAAGCTGACCAAAAGATTTTCTCGTTCCTTTAAACTGAAGGATAAGCTTACTAAACCCTGACGGAAAACATAATTACCTTCACAAGTCTTTAAACTGAAGGATAAGCTTACTAAGCCCAGAAGGAAAACATGATTACCTTCACAAGTCTTTAAACTGAAGGATAAGCTTACTAAGCCCAGAAGGAAAACATAATTACCTTCACAAGTCTTTAAACTGAAGGATAAGCTTACTAAACCCTGACGGAAAACATAATTACCTTCACAAGTCTTTAAACTGAAGGATAAGCTTACTAAACCCTGACGGAAAACATAATTACCTTCACAAGTCTTTAAACTGAAGGATAAGCTTACTAAACCCTGACGGAAAACATAATTACCTTCACAAGTCTTTAAACTGAAGGATAAGCTTACTAAACCCTGACGGAAAACATAATTACCTTCACAAGCCTTTAAACTGAAGGATAAGCTTACTAAACCCTGACGGAAAACATAATTACCTTCACAAGTCTTTAAACTGAAGGATAAGCTTAACAATAAACCCTGACGGAAAACATAATTACCTTCACAAGTCTTTAAACTGAAGGATAAGCTTACTAAACCCTGACGGAAAACATAATTACCTTCACAAGTCTTTAAACTGAAGGATAAGCTTACTAAACCCTGACGGAAAACATAATTACCTTCACAAGTCTTTAAACTGAAGGATAAGCTTAACAATAAACCCTGACGGAAAACATAATTACCTTCACAAGTCTTTAAACTGAAGGATAAGCTTACTAAACCCTGACGGAAAACATAATTACCTTCACAAGTCTTCACTCTCTTCCTATATCTCGGCCTATACGGCCGAAATGGCGATACCAAGACCATGCCATGTCAAATTCAAGAGGGACTATGATTCCATTTATACATCAAAGTGATTATTTATCTGTATTTACTTGAAATGTAGAAAGGATTTGTTCGAAACGATCATTTACTATTTTGTGTCTGCTTCCTTCTTCCCCGAGGGTGTGTTTTGGTTGACTTAATAAACCGAAACCGTGAGGAAACTTTCACAAGTTATGTATATGATACTACCAATCATTACTTTCAACAAATTCGACGGTAAATATGTATATGATACAACGAATCATTACTTACAACAAATTCGGCGGTAAATCCTGGAGAACTTCATACACGTCACACCTTCAACCACAGTCTGTAACTCCTAATGTAAACATAATTTCTAATACTTTTAAAAATTATTTTTCTTCTTATTGTGAGGAACTGCTATCAACATGAACAATTATCATTATATATTCTTTGATATGAAAATATTCTTGTTATAAAATATTTGAAACAACATTTGAAAATGTCGGCAGAAGGTAAAATAGGGATCTTTCTTCCTACTTTAATTCCAATATTTCAGAATCGCCCAAAGGGAAAATATCAATGATTACATTTTCTCATAAGGTCAAAGTAAATTTGTACCCAAGGATGAAAGCACAGTTAACCCGTCTTGAGTCTGTAAGACTTGTCAAAAGAATCTTTTCGTATTGTATAATCATCTTTGACCAAGTAATTTTGATACATGTATTTTTTCTTATTTGTTGACAATCATTAAGACATATGGCATTTACCGTGAGTTAATATGCTCTGATTATCTATCATTAGTGATCCCTACACTTAGTTTTAAATCTTCAAGGTTGATATAGGTTTTCTGAATGAACATATTTTGCTGTGAGCGTAGTAAACTATATGGAACGCTACAAGAACGACTTTGGCCCTTATTGAATACAAGAGCTGTCAATTGTTGAATGGCCATTAAGCTACACAAAGCCTTACCTTACTGACGGCGCCTTGACTTAGCGGAAGGGCACGGAATGTGGCCTTATCTGACCTAACAATCCTCAGTAAAAATGAGTAATACTCCGGCAGCACCTGTAGTATTACTCCATGACACCCATTCTCTATGATCGGCGGTGGCAGGTCAAAAGCTGCCGCTGAAACCATTCCATTGAACAGATGGCCTCCCTTACGGACTTAACCTAGGTCCAACAGCACGGAGAGAGGTTAGAGCTTGCGATATTCAACTGCGACATCTTCAATTTCCTTTGAGAATAGCTTATCCTCCCAAACCGCCTTCATGATCTGACCTTCCTGCTTTTTATATACACCAAGGGTATCACTGGAGAAAGGCAGGTTAGGCAATCAACTAGTTCTAGACAAGTGTATCACTCCAACACCTGGCGTCTTGACCATGTGAAGGGGAGGAAGTGATAACAGGTAGTAATGAAGCGAGATAGATAGAGTATTTGAAGGTTTGTAGAATGTGTTTGACGATAGAGTGGCAGATGTAAGGCGTTTTGGTCGAGCTGGTGTGTGAAGTGAGAAAGTCTGGGAGAGTGGTTTGGTGAAGAGATGAGGTGGTGAAAGCCTTGTGGAAAATGAAATCTGGCAAGCTACCAGGTTTGGATAGTATTGCAGTTGAATTTATTAAGAATGGGAGTGTCTGTGTTGTTGATTGATTGGTAAGGATATTCAATGTGTGTATGGACCACGAAGTGCCTGAGGATTGGCAGAATGTATGTATAGTGCCATTGTACGTAGGCAAAGGGTTGTGGGATAAGTTAGTTGGGATGTGTGTTTGAATGGAGAGAAATTGAAGGAAGTGAGGTGTTTTATATATCCGGGATTGAGTGGACTTAGCAGCAAATGGAACTATGGAAGTAGAAGTGAGTAATAGGGTGGAGGAGGGGGCACAGTTTCTGGGAGAGGTGAAGAATGTATGGAAAGAGAGAATGTTATCTCGGAGAGCAAAAATAGGTATGTTTGAGGGAATAGTAGTTCCGACAATATCATATGGTTGTGAGGCATGGGCTATAGATAGGGTTGTACGGAGGAGGGTGGGTGTGTTGGAAATGAGATGTTTGAGTACAATATGTGGTGTGAGGTGGTTTGATTGAGTAAGTAATGAAAGGGTAAGAGAAATGTGAGGTGATAAAAAAGTGTGGTTGAAATGGTTAGGACATATGGAGAGAATGAATGAGGAGAGTTGACAAAGATAATATATGTGCCAGAGGTGGAGGGAACAAAGTGAAGCAGAAGACCAAACTGGAGGTGGAAGGATTGAGTGACAAAGATTTTGAGCAATCAGGGCCTGAGCATGCAGGAAGGTGAAAGGTGAGCAAGGAATAAAGTAAATTGGGTGGTATACTGGGGTCAACATAATGTCAATGGACTGCACCAGGGCAAGTGAAACATCTGGGGTAATCCATGGAAAGGCCTGTGGGGCCTGGATGTTAATAGGGAGTTGTAGTTTTGGTGAATTAGACATGACAGCTGGAGACTGAGTATGAACAAATGTAGCTCCCCCTCCCTTTTTTTTTTGCCTATTTGCCTGGCGTTACCTCACTGATGCTGAGGGTGGTGATGCTGTTTCTTGTGGGGCGGGGTGGCACCAGGAATGTACGATGGCAAGCGAGTATGAACATGTTCATGTGTATATATATATATATATATATATATATATTTTTCTTTTATTTTGCTTTGTCGCTGTATGTGTCTGTATGTGTATGTGTATATGTTGATATATATACACATGTATATACATACACGTCCACACACACAAATATACATACCTATACATCTCAACGTATACATATATATACATACACAGACATATACATATATACACATGTCCATAATTCGTACTGGCTGCCTTTATTCATTCCCATCGCCACCCCGCCACACATGAAATAAAAAACCCCTCCCCCCTCATGTGTGCGAGGTAGTACTAGGAAAAGATAACAAAGGCCACATTTGTTCACACTCAGTCTCTAGCTGTCATGTAATAATGCACCGAAACCACAGCTCCCTTTCCACATCCAGGCCCCACAGAACTTTCCATGGTTTACCCCAGATGCTTCACATGCCCTGATTCAATCCATTGACAGCACATCGACCCCGGTATACCACATCGTTCCAATTCACTCTATTCCTTGCACGCCTTTCACCCTCCTGCATGTTCAGGCCCTGATCACTCAAAATCTTTTTCACTCCATCTTTCCACCTCCAATTTGGTCTCCCACTTCTCCTCATTCCCTCCACCTCTGACATATATATCCTCTTGGTCAATCTTTCCTCACTCATTCTCTCCATTTGACCAAACCATTTCAAAACACCCTCTTCTGCTCTCTCAACCACACTCTTTTTATTACCACACATCTCTCTTACCCTTACCCTTTTATCCCTGGGGATAGGGGAGAAAGAATACTTCCCACGTATTCCCTGCGTGTCGTAGAAGGCGACTAAAAGGAGAGGGAGCGGGTGGCTGGAAATCCTCCCCTCTCGTTTTTTTTTTAATTTTCCAAAAGAAGGAACAGAGAAGGGGGCCAGGTGAGGATTTTCCCTCTAAGGCCCAGTCCTCTGTTCTTAACGCTACCTCGCAAATGCGGGAAATGGCGAATCGTATAAAAAAAAAAAATCTCTCTTACCCTATTATTACTTACTCAGGCAAACCACCTCACACCACATATTGTCCTCAAACATCTCATTTCCAGCACATCCACCCTCCTCCGCACAACTCTATCTATAGCCCACGCCTCGCAACCATAAAACATTGTTGGAACCACTATTCCTTCAAACATACCCGTTTAAGCTTTCCAAGATAATGCTCTCAACTTCCACACATTCTTCAACGCTCCAAGAACTTTCACCCCCTCCCCCACCCTATGATTCACTTCTGCTTCCATGGTTCCATCCACTGCCAAATCCACTCCCAGATATCTAAAGCACTTCACTTCCTCCAGTTTTTCTCCATTCAAATTTACCTCCCAGTTGACTTGTCCCTCGTCCCTACTGTACCTAATAATCTTGCTCTTATTCACATTTACTCAGCTTTCTTCTTTCACACACTTTACCAAACTCAGTCACCAGCTTCTGCAGTTTCTCACACGAATCAGCCACCAGTGCTGTATCATCAGCGAACAACATCTGACTCACTTCCCAAGCTCTCTCATCCACAACAGACTGCATACTTGCCCCTCTTTTCAAAACTCTTGCATTCACCTCCCTAACAACCCCATCCATAAACAAATTAAACAACCATGGAGACATCACACACCCCTGCCACAAACCTGCATTCACTGAGAGCCAATCACTTTTCTCTCTTCCTGCATGTACACATGCCTTACATCTTCGATAAAAACTTCACTGCTTCTAACAACTTGCCTCCCACACCATACATTCTTAATACCTTCCTCAGAGCATCTCTATCATATGCCTTCTCCAGATCATAAATGCTTCATACAAATCCATTTGCTTTTCTAAGTATTTCTCACATACATTCTTCAAAGCAAACACCTGATCTACACATCCTCTACCACTTCTGAAATCACACCGCTCTTCCCTAATCTGATGCTCTGTACATGCCTTCACCCTCTCAATCAATACCCTCCCATACAATTTCCCAGGAATACTCAACAAACTTAAAAAATAAAATAATAAATAATTTATTATATCTAGGCCATATGTGACTTCAAAAAGTTTTACAAATTATAGGAAAAATCATTAAAAGGGTATGAAAATTACTAATATATCATAAATACATTTTACTAGCAGCTACAGCAAAAGTGGTGTCAATAAGCATGATGATATAAAAATATCTATATACACAGTGACCCAATACCCGACTGGAACTAGAATGAGACCAATCCAAAGTGTCTACCCTCAAAGCTTTGGTTCCCAGAGAACTTTGGTCAGTGGTCAGTTTTTGATATTTACACCACATGTCTGTTCTCTAAAATGTTAAAGTGTCATTTTTAAACCCTTTAGGTACAATCCTTGAGCATGATAGTATTTCCCCATGAGCACAACGGTACAACCTTCAGGGTATGATTGCCTGGCCTTCGGCCTACTTTTAATGATCAAATAAAAAACTAGGACATCGTACATCCATGGGTCACAAGTTGTTGTTGTGCTCAAAGGTCATATCATTGTGCTCAAGGGCTGTACTGTTATGCCCAAGGTTCTAGGGTCTTGGATTGGTCAAGGTATCCCCAAATGGCCCACCACTTTTGATTATAAATGATATAATATGGAATGATTAGTCCTTTTTTAGCAACACACACACACACACACACTCGCACACATTCAGGATTCTGTATGTACACTGTCACTATGTTATCTTCATTTTCACGTGGTATTTTCTTTATCATGTTTCTTAGGCTATCATCTTCTTTCATCCCAAAGTATATCACTGTCTTTTCCTTTTGTTCTAAGCGGCTTTCCAAGTATTTTGTTTTCCCATTCTATCCACATGTATTTCTCACTGCCTTTAAATTTCCTTTACTTGTCTCACTGTCTCTTTCACTGGATATTTCTTTTCTTGGTTATTTCCAGTCTCTCACTACATGATTTTCCTTCATCTTCCTTTGTCCCACTCAGAGTATTGGAATTTCTCTTTGTGTCTCACATCTGTCTTTCAGAATGTTGGTGTCTCATAAAATAATCATGTACACCAAGTACCTAATTTCTATAAATACACACACTTCCTCCCAACCCAACACAATGAAGTTCATGGCTCAGTCCCTTACATATTGAGCAGGAGAGGTTAATCACTTTCTAATTCAACTCCATTCAAGGTCAGTGAAGATGTGTCTCAAAGAGCACATCTTGAACACAAAACACCATTTCTTTGGAACAACTCCCTTGATTATTCTCAATAGCAAAATAATCAACTATTTTGTACGAGAATCTAAGGTTTGGATCAGTGAACATATACAAATGCACAGCATCAAAGCCAAGTCAACATTTTTCCTTTATGGATGTCTTTTTAACAACCACCTCCTTACTGTTAGCACTCTTTAACTTCACAAAGAGGATTATGCAAAGGATTTTCAGACATTATGAAGGCTTTCATTTCATTAAGAAACACCTGTTTCACATATCATATACAAGTATCACACACAGACATGTTCCCCATGGCCTCCTGCACATAACTGCATTAGAAATTAAACAACAGCACTTAGCATTTTTTGTCAAAAATGGAATGAAAAGAAATGATGGAAGAGAGAAAAGATCCAAGTTTTTGGGATACAGGCTTTTAGGTGCTATATGGGTTAAAAGCTTCCTGGAAAGGCAATGAAGATCAAGACTTTTAAGATGTAAAGATAAAACTTTTCAGAAATGTTGAAGAATAAGACATTCATGAAATGCTTGAAAAAAAATTAGAGATGCTAAGAAGGAAATCTCAAGACTGAAGAGAAAGGCATTCACAGAGTGAAAATTAAGAATTTTTGACAATTGCTTAAGCTGAAGTTTTTAATTACTTACTCCAGCAGCATTATAAACCATCCACTACATGTAAATCCATCACTGTATGTTGCAGATCCACCATTGCATGCTCTTATCCACCAATGCACATTGTACATTTACAGTTCATCACTGCATGTAAATCCAATACTATTTATTGTAAATCCAACACTGCACATTGTAAGTCCACCAATGCATATTCTAAATCCATCACTGCATATTGAAAATCCACCACTGCAAGCAATTATCCACCATTTCATGCTGTAAATTTACAACAGCATATAGTAAATCGATCACTGTGAATAGTAAATCTAACAAGGGATCTTATTATTTCCACTACTGCACACTGTAAATTCACCACTGCATGCTGTACAACCATCACTTCATGTCGTAAACCTAACACCGCACATCATATATCCTTCGCTGCATGTCAGCAAGTTCACCACTGCAGGATTTCTTTCAAATATGTCTTCCTTTAACACCTCAAAGCTTTTTTTTAAGGTTTATAAATATATATTGCAACTCATGCAGTCTTCTACCTTATCAGTTATTGGGTTGGATCTCATGTCATTTGTTGCCAACTTCTGAATCTGACTGTACTGATATAGCAGAATCCTTTCATTTTTTACAAGGTTTGATCATCTTTTGTGACCAATTCTGTGCTACAGTAATATTTTATGATGGCATCAAGCGCTACTACATGATGAGTCTGATATACAGATTCACTATGATCCTTGGTATTTGTAACTATTCAGAAAGATAAGCCCAGTGATTGCAAGCTATAATTTCACTTGATATTTGTTCACTAAGAATCTGTCTGTTACTCTTCCCTCAAAGTAAAGGGTGTTCCATGAAACACTGGTGTCACCCGCAGTGAAGGGGAGTTACTGGGGGCAAAATAAGAATGGGTGGAAACACTGTTTGGAAAGTATCAAAAACATTTGTAATAAGATCATGGCCAGTGGTGAAATTTTTTCTCAAGATTAAAGCCAGGTTAAGTTTCAAGTCAAACCATTTTACAAGTGGAATATATCAAGTGAAACTTAAGTCAACAGTAATGGGTCTTATGCCATTTGATTTTCTATATGCTGAGTAATAATTGTATATAGTGACATAGGAATCTGATTTAGACTCTTCAGGTTATAAACCAGGTTAAACCTTTTTATAAGGGGCCTAACTTGTGCAAACTCAAAGTTAAATATAAAAGTCTTGTGCCATTCAATTTTCCAGCTGCTGGTAAACAACTGTATAAAGTTTCGTGAGTATGTGACATACAGTTTTCAAGCTGTGACAATGGTTAAAGTGAAGGTTGTTGAATGAATATCCAACACTGACATGGAAATGCAACAAAACTAGGGGTTTAAGTGACAGTGATGACACTCGTCACTATCGCTGGTGCCTACATGTTGACAAATGGGGTAACATGAAATAACAGTAAGATTAACTGGTAGTGGAGGAACAGAATGAAAGTTATCACAGTTGCTATATGCAAATGATATTGTGCTGTTGACTGAATCACTGGAAAAGTTGATAAAATGGTTGGTAATTTTGGTGATGTATGTAATAAGAGGATGCTCAAAGTAAATGAGAGTTAAAGAAACATTCTATCTTCTGAAAACAATGGAATGTCTGTGCAATAGCAGTTTAAATAGCAAAGCTGTGTATGAGCTTAAGTGCCTGGGGCTGAAATTCTGTAAGAATGGTAGTGGGAAATCTGAATTTCACAGAAGAATCTTTCAGTCAAGAAAAATTATAACACACTGAAAGATTTAGCAAATGGAAATAATATTAGTGGAATATAAGAAGCTTGCATTCAAGAATACTTGTCCCATCTCTGATGTATAGATAAGATATTTAAGTGTACATGGTAGGGTTAGGTCAAAAAGAAGAGCAGAAGAGATAGATAACTTGTGCAGTAAAAGTGGACTTGGGAGGATAAATAATGATTGAAATTGTGAAGATACGTCTATCAATCTATCTATCTGTCTAACTATATTTCTGACGCCCCTTCCCTTCGGGAACTCCCATCAAGGGGGTGGTCACAGCAAAAGAGAAATAACCTATTTGTACTGTGTGGATGGAGTTTTACACTAATGGGACCCCATCTCTTGAACATTCTCTACAATCATACTTCTTAAATACTAAACATGTATGACGTCTGCATGTCCACTTATCCCTGTCCTGTATGACGTCTGCATGTCCACTTATCCCTGTCCTGACTTGCCTCCCTTGCATACACAATTCCACGCTTTCAAAAAGAAGCATGAGTCTAAGATAATATGGGCATGCAGTATGTATGGCAAATGTTGTATTGGTCAGTATAACATATACTAAAGTAGTGTTACGAGGAGGAGAGGTAGATCGAAAAGGAGATAGATGAACAGAGTAAGAGAATCAATTGGGGCTGAGGATATTTCTGATAATGCCAAAGGAATGATTTAGGGACGTATGCAACTGCAGCCTTTTATATATCTAAGTGCTGTGTATGGAGATGTAGGTCTCCCTTAATTAAAAAACTTATGGTGCAAAGTAAAAAGTAACACACTGGCAGGGAAGTTCATGTTTCACTTTAACAGACTGGACATGGGTCAAGGAAGTGTATGAGTTATGCAAGAAGATTTAAGTACCTGAGCCATCATGTTTCACTAACAGACTGGACATGGGTTTAGGATGTGTATGAGTTATGAGAGATGCAAGTACCTGAGCCATCCAATAATATTGGGATTGCAATTGAGGATAACTGACAGACAGATGGAGAGAGAAATAAAATATCTTTTTAGGCATGATCAGGAAATGAATCATTCAAAGTATAACTGTAATTCATTCTAAGCTGCATTTGGTCTTAACAGCATAATGGAAAAAAATCAAGAGACAAATATAAGGCATGAAAGTATAAAATGAAAAAACTCTGTTTATGGAATATAATACACTTTGTAAACTTAATCATCTAGATGCTATCTTTTGTGAAGGAAACCTACAATAGGGCTTATGAAGCTTTTGAACTTCATACCTTTGATGGTTATATCCTTATCAGTTAACATCTACATTACTCTGTCACATGCCTTTAAGCAAGAATGAAGAGCATTCAAAAGTTCCACACACATTAGTGTTACACCAAAATATAACGAACAATGTTTGCTAATCCATGCATTCCTACTAATTTCATTATATCGATAATTTGATAACATTTTAATCCTTATTCTCAACATGTTTTCATTAGTCTCTCATATTTCTTTTCAATCTTTTTTTGAGAATCAATACAAAGGACTTTCACAGATTAGATAAGGAGTATCCTTTATTTTCCACTAAACCACTAAACAGCTCCCATTGACTGCCTCCCACAACACCTTCACATTAGAGGCTACGTATTTCTCTTGCATCACTTGGCGTACTCATGACCCTCAGTGTGATGCTGCTGCTGGACTCCTGCATTAGGTGGTTTTTAGAAATACTGCGAAATCTGGGCGGCAGTTTTGGACCCTGCTCACTCTGAGTATTGAATCTTCTTCTGGGCAATACACTGCTGCCAACCACAGAATCAAGGAAGAAAATACAGCACTCTCAGTGGGCACGGTACGAAACTGCAGCCCGAAATTTTCACGTTCGCAAGAAATAACCTCTTTTAACAGTGAAAATGAGTGGGTAGTCTTGACTGACAACAACAGCCACATTCTCCTTCTTCAGGGCTTCATAGAGTGCTACCTCCACATCAGAAGACAAACCAAAGAATTTCACCTTAAACTTGGTGACAGAAGACCAGTGATTATGGAAGCAGGTACCCACATGCGTGGCAGTGTCATGGTCCAGTTCAGCATTGTTGATCCGGTAATAACAAAGGGATAGTTCACTCAGCCTGGGCAAATTGCTCACCAGCTGGTGCAGGAAGGTGATGCGACAGGGAAGAGGGCGGGACAACTTCAGACGAACCTCTCTCACCTTGTCTAGCTTGAGCACCTTCAACACACTGCATGAGCGAACCATGTTACCAATCTCATGACATGTCTTCTCATAGTGTTCAAACTTGAACTCCCAATTGACGAGAGTCAGTTCCTCTAGCTTTCTAAAGTTAGTTCCCAGGAGCTCAAAAAACCAGCATGAGGCATTGTCATCCAAGGTGACTGGCTGGGTGTGTGGAGCTGACAGATCCAGATTTTGCAAGCTAAAGAAAAAATGCAGAATTAGAAATGAGAAAACAAACTATAAATCTTGTAATTACATTTTTACTAGAAATTAATTTTAATAACTCATTTTGGTGGACTCTCAAATCCCTTTTAACATTAAAAAATTTACTCTGCATAAATACAATACTTAATGTCTGATATATCCTGCACACTAAAATTGTTGAGGGGATTTCTTGGCTCTGCGTATGGACTATTTGACTATAAATAATACAAACAACTAGACATATAGAGATGTGACAGTCATGTAATACATTATACAAAAGACAAATGTATTGCAACCTAGCCTGCTAGGAAATGATGGACTGATTAATTCAATCTATCTCTAGCTTTGTAATCTATTTCATTTCCAATTAATGGACCCAAGGTATATATGCACCTTTTGTGAAAATTTATTGTGGAACTGAGGTCCATTCAGACTAGCTCTGCGGGCAAGCAAAAGGGCAGAGATACTAAATTTCCTGCTACCCTTTAGCCTTTGACAGATTGATTATTCTATATCATACTGATTAGAAATGCTTCTGAATACATCATCCAACTGAAGAACAAAATATTTTGATACTCAAAACTGCTAAGACACAATAATGGATTAAGTTAAAAAAAAAGTACAAACTAGCAGTGTTCTGCAAACGATTAAACAAAAACAGTACCAATCTGAAATAGTGTGACAGGAATTCAGTTATGACTCATAATAATTCAAGAAAAAATCTACAAGTTGACCTAAGTTTCTACAGTATAAAAGATACCATCCATACAGAAAAGAATGTGGAGTCAGAAGAAGCCCGTGGGAGTTCATCCCATAGCACCAAGCTCATAAGTCTCTTACTCACTTGGGACAGTTCCTAAGAATTGGGAGGAGAAGATGTGCCCGTCTCAAGAACCCAGGCTGTTCCTTGAGCTTGACTTCAGAAAGCCTGAGCATCTTTATATTGGACCAATGCTGAACAGGGGCATGGATGGGCAGGAGGATGGGTGGCAGGATAGTGGGTGCTTTGGACATCCCAGAACTCACGTCTATAACACATTTGCTCAGGTTGAGGTCAATGACTTTCCAAGAACTGAGGAGATCTTTGAAGTAGAGGATTGCCATGGCTTTGTCCTAAGATAATGGAAAGAAGAAAATTACTTGGCATAAAACAGACAAAGCATTACTTAAAGCTCTCATGGTAAAAGAAACAAGAATAATGAAAAATCTTCTACAAGAACCTTATGAAAGGAAAAACAATTAAATTCTGTACCTACATATATCTAAAGAATTTTCATTTCTAATCAAGCATTAGTAAATTAAGATAAAACAGTAAGATAGCAATTTGAGATTATTCTGTAACATCAAAGAAACAGTCTTTAATATTAATATTTCATTGACTTATCAGTTGGGACATAATTATAATCTCCATCCATTTTCTCTTCATAAATCTACTTGATGGTCAATTATGATGCCAGGTCATGTTTTGTCAATATGAGTGTTCATTGCATTTTACATATATATATCTTTCCATTATAAAAACAATAATAATACTAATAATGATTAAAGCACTGACAGTCATCATCATGATTACTGTTTTCCAGTAAATATATGTCCAGCCATAGGTTCACATTATACACTGTAAATAAGTACTGTACCCTATAATGTGTCTGCTTTTGAAGTTTTTGTTTTACTTTTGAGAGAATAAAAATAATGAGGTAAAGACAGTAAATAATGTAAATAGTTAAGGGAGAGAAATCTGCTTTCATGTCAGTGAGTATAGGATGATTCTAGTTGGATATAAGGACTATCAAATGCTAAGCGATCCATCACCTTCATGAAAGAGAGGTGTAGATCCCCACAGAATAAAAGCATTATTGTATGCCATCTTCAGCTCTCCTGTCATGCAGATGAAAGGAGTTACAGTCCACTGTCTTGGTCAGACTTGGCTGGGTCCATCAGACCTCAGTGATAGGAAAAGCACCAGCAGTAATAGAGGTGACACTGCAACATTTTTCATCCAATATATTTAATGAAGTACTGCAACATTTTTCATCCAATATGTTCAATGAAGTTATGATAATCAGATGCAACATTGAGAGGCTCTACTTCAGTTGTGGAACTTGAACATGGAAGTGAGACTTGATGAAAGAAATGCTTTCTTGTAAATAATTTCCTTTTACAATTCAAAGCTTGAAGACCCCCTGTAGTGAAGCAACATAAGGGTGTTTAATCTAACAACAACAAGGCTAACGTTGTCCGTATTCTCACTTCGAACAACAGGTGAAATTATTGGCTATACGATAGTGTAGAGTCTCTTGACGTATTGTAACTTATTCCAGCTTTTTCTGTTGTTGAAACACTCTTTATGTATATCGCAACTATGATACTTTATAAATGTATTTTCTTATCATAAGATGTATCATAAATCATATAAGAATACAAATATATCAGCAAAGCATATGTTGCTTAAAATAACATTGAACATCTAAAATAAACAACCACCAACAATTTTCATCCATCATATGCACATAATCTACAAATGCCTCTCGTTTTTTATTCAGTACCACACTTGAGGTATGAGTGAGGACTCACCTGGAGTTGAAACTCCCAGTGGGCTAAGGAGAGGGACCTGAGGGTGGTGTTGTTCCTGAGGGCAGTACACGCAAGCTGGAAGGCTGTGTCTTTCATTACAACAGTGTGTGAGTCAAGCTTGACCGTTGTTAGGGACTGCGACTGACCTAGACCAATCAGAATGGGCATGTAGTCCTCAGCCTGCAAGGTGGATAAAGGCTCTTATGATGAAGGTCAACAATAACCAAGAAAGATCAGTCATAAAGACAGAGAAATATGATTCCTCAGAGAGGCTACGTAACATAAAGGGCATAGTGACAAGGTTACCCTATTTTCAGCAATCTATGTCTCATTACCCATTACTCACATTCAAAGAAATTAATGATACAAAATTGCATGCTATTTTTGGTTCTCACCTAAAACAGGAGTGTTCAGAAATAAAAAGTGAAAGCATAAATGCTAAAATTATTGCAAGTCTACCTGCTGTGGCTCCATCCTTAATACTAATGCACAGAAATGATTTACAGGTGTGGTGACTGTAACATAATAGTGTGGTGAATAGAATGCGACCCAGTGAATAGGCTTTTCTTGACAAAGATCGACGAGAGAGGCATGAAATAAGATTATCTTGAAGTGTAATCCTTGATTAAGTTTACCAGTTAAATCAAAGGGCAAGGGTTTCAAGTGCTTTCATAATCAAGGTCAAGCTCAGAAAAAGTATAACATGAAGGACCAACGATGAATGTATGGAACTACTGGAGAGGATAATAATTATTAAGGGATGAGAGAGTATGTCAGCCATGGAGATGAGAGTTTAGTGCAACTCACTTGATTACTATGCCAGTAACTAACATTTCCACTTTGAAACTGCAAATCAAACATGATCACTGAAGATAATATAGAAGTGTGTAGAATAAAAGATGCTAGAACACATGATCAAAAATCTCAGTGATACACCTTAAAGACAACAATTGTTCACAGGGAAATGAAATGGAAGAGAAGTTTCTGCCATCCAACAGGTCTAGTAATACAATGAACTTCTTTGGGTGAAAGTCTAACCAGTCATGAGCTGACCATAATAAATGTTTCAAAATTTGATGAATAAGCCACAATGTCCACACATGCAAAGGCTTCAGATTGGTGGTTCATGTGTCCCAAGCTGATGAAACAGATGATATGGCTACCTAAAATCCAAATAGGCTTATCTTTCTTCTACGAATTTTAGTTGTTTAATCTGCTTCTGTGACAAAGAAATAGTGGCCTACATAAAATCTATATGTACAATGCCTAAAATTAATGGTTATGTATCAAATGGTACACAGAGAGACTTCTTTCTTGTGGAAAAATCTGAAGAGGCATCTCCTATACCATAAGTTCATAAGATCAAAAGAGAGAGAAACTTTACCTGCTTGAGGTCAATCAACTTGAGGGTGGTAAGGTGCCTTGCCTTACGGATGGCATCACCCAGACATATGAGGTCACCAGTGTTGAGGTAGAGCCAAGGGTAGTCCAAGGTAAGGCTCTGCAAGCTACTCTCTGGCAAGGCTGAGAAAAGCTTGTGGAACATGGACTCGTGATGCTTACTGATGCACATTGGTAGAGGCAGGCGGCTCTCTCCATCTGCCAGAGACCCAAAGTATTAATTACTCTCTGTCCTGTTAATGTAGTCACTCACTTGCTTATTTACTCATTTGCTCTCTCACTACCAATATATCAAATAAAATTCTTTGTTCATCCACATACTGGGTCAATTATTCTTTACACTGATATTCTCTCCAAGCAACTATCATGAAATCTCTCTCTCTCTCTCTCTCTCTCTCTCTCTCTCTCTCTCTCTCTCTCTCTCTCTCTCTCTCTCTCAACTATTGCATTGTTTACTATGTTGTCATTCTAATCACACATTAGGTCAATCATATTCTTCATTTTTGAAGACTAAGCTAATCACTTTTTCAAAGCTAAGACATCAGGACATTTACATAATAAGTGAAATCATTCTCCTATTCCTTAACCATGTCAAGTATTTTCTGAACACTTATATGTTACTTGTTGCATACTCTAAAACACACACACACACACACACACACACACACACACACACTAACACACTTAAGACAAAGAGGAGGAGAGAATTTGGCCCTCTTAATAAGAGAAAGTCTCAAGCTTCAGGAAGTAGTGATGCATAATCCATTCAAACAGTATATAATGGGAAGAGTATATGCAGGAAAAAATTGCAAAGTTGTACTAATGATTTACAATCCTCCAAAGAATTCCAAGGAGCCAGGACATGTACAAAAAGATTTCAAAAAGAACGATTGGGATGGAACAGAAAGCAGTGAGACGAACACTCCTAGAAAATACTAAAGCTCTGATAATAGATTTCAGTTACAAAGACAGACTGAGAGACTAGATTCTCATGCAAAGTCAAGGGAAATAAGTTCTTACAATATAAAGTGGAAAATGTCTCACATCAGGATGTCAATAAACATTCAATAATCACAGGGGATGATACATCATCATTAACAGATCTTATCTTTATACATAGTAGCAACGAGATTGAGAATATCAAATATGATAAACCAATTGACCAATTGGTTAAATCATACACATGATGTCTAAGTTTAATAATATGGTAAAAAAGAACATATAAAAATCAGAGAAAAAACTAGACTCAAAGAAAAGATATCATTTTGGAAAGTTCAAAAAGCTAAACAATATGTCTGAGAACCTGAAGTGAAAAATGGAATTCTGAGGTCATGTATGGAGAGTCACTATTATGGGAAGTTCTATTGAATATGTGAAAGTACATAGGAAGGACAGAAAACAGGAAATCTGATGGTCAATAATGGTAGAAACAGGGTACTAAAAAAAAAAAAACTCTTACCCAAATCTCCTTCCGTTTCAACTGTCAAGAGGAAAGAGATGAGAAAAAAATTACCTTGCAGGATGAGAGAGAGAGAGAGAGAGAGAGAGAGAGAGAGAGAGAGAGAGAGAGAGAGAGAGAGAGAGAGAGAGAGAGAAACTGCCATGGAAATTTTACAGGTGAATGTGGATTGGCACACTTTAGCTGCAAGTAAAGGGGGAATGTTACGAAAGAGAAATATGGTTCAGTAAAGGATGTCAGAAAACAAGAGTTTATATTTGACTACATGTTCATGAGGGCATAAAAAGATCATAGAGGATTCCAGAGATAAAATTGCAGAAACTTCACAGAGGTAACCATTTTTTTTTCAAATATGAATATGGAAACAGGTCCACAACCACAGTATAGTAAGGATCAGTGTTATGGATGGTTCCATGAACTTTACAAGAAATCAAGTTGATCACCATTAGCTGCAAACAAAGAAGGAAGGGTAAAATGAGATAATTAGTTTAGTAAAAGATGTTTAAAAAGAAAACAGCTAACAGATGCACTGTGAAGATAAGAGTAGCATAACCAGCCAGCCAGCAACTGAAAGCTCTAAGACAGAAAGAACAAAGTTCAGCAATATAGGGAAAGACGAACAGATCCTTTGAAAAGAATTTTGAGGATAATCTAAAACTTTTCCATAAACTGATCATGAGCAACCTGTCAGTTAAAGAGCAATAAATTAGGCTAAGGTGTTCATAAAGAAGAATTCTATAGGATAGTGTAAAGATATGGGAGAAGCTGTAGTCCCAATACCAGTGAGATGGGGTGAGTTGGAGGTCTTGGAAAGCAGTGAAGGTGCTAGAAAAGACAAAACCAGACTATGAAAGGGCCTTGACCCATATACGTCTCATAGTCCTGGCGAAGTTTCTCCACGTGCTGAAAAAGTTTGCAGGTGCGCTTAACCGACCACTTGATATGTTGTTCACTGTGTTCCTGGAGGAGGGTACAGTACCAAAGGAGTAGAAGAGGGAGAATGTCATGCCAATCTTAAAGAAAGATCAGGAAATTGCGATGAACTATACACCAGTCTCTCTGACAAGAGTGGTCTGTGAAACATTTGAAAAGAAAGGCAAAGAAGCTACCAAAACGAGACACAACATGGATTCAGGAATGGAACTGACTGTATAGAATTGTATGAAAGTGAACTCTATTACAGGCAAATGAGAACAAGTAGACTGTGTGTTTCTTGACTTCCAGAAAGCATTTACCACTGAACCCTGTAAGAGGCTGATAAAAAAGCTGTATCTTCAGGCAGGAAAAAGGAGATTTATTCGATGGACAAAAAACTACACTAGCATATGGAACATGAGACGGAAGTAAGAGAAGCCTTCTTGAAATGGATTGGGGTCATCAATGAAATGCTGCAGAGTTTGGTTCTGGACCAATGCTCTTCTTGATCTATGTTAATAACTTGCCAGGATTGAATTCATGCTTGAATATCTTTGCAGATGAGGCTGAGATCACATTTGAAGTAAAGAATGATAAAGATTCCACTAACTTACAAGGGGATCTAGAAAAATCCAAAATGGGGTTGATACATGGCAATAAAAGTCAACCTCAATGAAGTAATAAGGATAGGATGCAGTGACAAAGGGACTTGACATGACTACGATCTTGAAAGAAATATGCAACATGAATCTGTGTATGGCAGGGATTTGAGAGTCAACAGTACTTAACCTTCACAATTCAACCTTCAGATGAACTGTGAAGGAAAAATTTGTCTGCTAGCAAACAGCAGGATCATATTTACATGCAGAGGTATGGAAATGCTCAACAAAATATTTACAACTTAATATTAGGTCAAAACTTGAATATGCTTCTTAGTTTTGGTTACTGCATGTATAGAAGCACAAAGAACTTAAAGAGAAAGTCCAAATGGTATCAGGATTAAGATAGTTGAGTTACAATGAGGGTAGATGCCATAAAAAATTTAGACCCCTATGAATGAGATAAAAGTATGAGAAGACTTGATCAGACCCTTGAAGCTTCTCAGCTAATTTGATGATGTACAGAGTGAGCAGTATTTCAAAAGATGCAAAGAGAGATATTGTACAATTGTGTTTCTCTCAGGAAATAAAATCAAATAAAAAATCAATTAAAGAGTAGATGGTGTGTCGGGAGTACATAGTAGACAGACCTACCGCCTGAGATGAAGTAATGGTACCTGGCTCTCACTTGGTACTGAACACCTGTTTGTAGGTGGTCCTGGAAGAGGTACTTAAGTTCCTGGGTTGGGTAGTGGTTTGGCAGTGCTGGTTGGTTCCTCTGGTCACACTCCTGGTGGGTACACACTAACAGTCACATACTTCACTCTCACCTTATACAGCCTGTACATTAATCCATTATTCCCAGTACATGCCATTCTTAACGAACAACCAATATCGATCTTACACCATAATAACAAACAAAATCTTATCTATAATTGAGATGAAAGCAGTGAATGTTCTTATATCAGTTAATTGTAAAGTAAGTAATAAACTGAACTATGTCTGAATCTATTGCACCAGTAACTATTATAGTCTACAGGTAATAGAACTGATGTATTAATTAAACAGAAACAAAATAAAGCAAGGGACTATACATCTACTGTATCATGAAAGACCTATATGTCTACTGTTTCATCAAGGAACTATACATCTACTATATAATCAAGGGACTATACTTCTACTGTATGATCAAGGGACTATATCTAATGTACTGTCACATGAAGCAATACACCCATTTCACACAACTCATCATCAGATCAATCTATCAGTCACTAGGACCCTCAGCTTTAGCTCGACAAGTAAAACAATCCACCTATACTTAATCTCTTAAGCATAACAATACAACCCTTGAGAAAGATGGTGTGGACCCCTGAGCACTAGTATGACCCCAGGGAATGAAGGCATTTCACTTTACACTATGTCATGTGTAAAGTCATAACATCGTGCTAAAGGATTGTTCCTTTGTGCCTGTGGGACTCACTGATGTGCTGATGGGATGAGGCATGAAGTACCTCACTTTTCACACAGACATGAAATGTCTCACTTTTCACACTTATCAATATTCAACAAGTTAAACATCTCACTCAAGAACATTAGTGAACATGTAAGTCATACAAAGGTCCAGTGGGAACCCAGATCTGGCCTTATGATGTCATATCACTAACCTGTTTCTTGAAGGCATCTTTGCTTTTCCTTTTGGCTTGCCAGGCCATCCCTACCAGGCTGGTATATAGATCTGAAGGCGTGAAGTGCACTCTACTCTGGAAGACCCCAGTTTTAGCCATCAAAGGTGCCTTGTTCATTGAGACTGTAAAGGGGTACTAGTGTTAGCAAAGATTTCCCCTGGAAACATTCAGTAAGACAGAAGTGGTCATCATTTCCTTATCACCTCAAATCCAAGTCATGCTTCCAAAAAACTTGGTAGAGAGTAAGGCATAGATATATCTTTTTTATTCATTTGTTATACTTGATCACCATTTCCTGTGTCGGCAAGGAAGCGCCAGGAAAGAGACAAAGAATGGCCCATCCACTCATATACACATATATACTTATACATAAACGCCCAGACATGCACATATACATACACATACATCTTTTGCTGAAAAAATGTGTTTGCAAAGAAATAAACACTCTCAGCACAGACATCCACAAATAACTTCCATTCTCATTTACTCTAGACACTCGCTGTTTACCAACCATCTCGCAAGTTTCATCACATCCCACCTTCACATTCATGACCCATTACAACCACCTTCCTCTCCCTCTCAAACCCATTTATACAGTTTTTGTTCCGTTCCAAGCACTATCTGTAAAACAAATATGTTTCATCCTACCTAAGACTCTTTTAGAGCATTATTTTTGATTCCTCTAATTTGTTGCCCAGCATATACAGTATCATCATATATCTTTTTCTTTTTCTTATGCTATGAAGTTCAAGATCTTTCAACCTCTCATGGTAATTTATGTGACCCAATCTCTCAAAATTACTTGAAGTACTTCTGAATTCTAACTTGCATACATCTTCCTCTGATGGTGACCATATCAATATAGAGGCAGTCAAGTTTGCCTTTTTATGTCTGTAATGAACAACTTCATCATCAGTTATCTATCTCTTGTGGTGATTGTTCTCATTATCACTCCACTCTTTATTTGAGTGGATAATAACAATGTATTCTCCATTTTATAACATTTCATTTTTGTTTACCTCTAAGACTTGAACACTATTTTCTTTACAATATTTGTCTCATGTTCACCTTTTGTTTAGTGTAAATTTTACCTCAGCTACCTCTCCATAACTTATTTACTCATTTGTTCAAAGCTCTCTTCAATGAATTCTATTAGAAGCTCTTCTGCCCATCTGTAAGTTAAGGTCCATGGAAGAGATAAAGAGAGAAAGAGTACATACTTATGAGTGCTTACAATGAGACTTTGCCAAAAAGCAGAGCCAGTATGAAATGCTCACCACATGAAAACCTCAAGTTAAGAAGAAAGAGTCATATGTATGTGAGAGAGAGAGAGAGAGAGAGAGAGAGAGAGAGAGAGAGAGAGAGAGAGAGAGAGAGAGAGAGAGAGAGAGAGAGAGAGAGAGAGAGTTAATCAAAGAGCTCAGAAACAGCAAGAACAAGTATAATAATTAAATAATAAATCACTCACCACAGAGCTTGTGAAGATTTCTGTTCTTCTTCAGGAGTTCAACCAAGCTCTTGAAGCCAGCAGGGCCATGAACCAGTCCAGTGAGTTGAAGCTCCTTCAACTTGGGGGCGCAGCGCTTGAGCCTGTCACACAGTACCTCCAGGTCTTCATCTTGCATGTCCATGTCCAGGTGAAGAATTTCCAGGTCCTCCAGTGCCTTCTGTAGGGGCAAAATGGGCCTTAGTCAGAATAAAAGGAACAAACACAGGTAACAAACGGTT
Organism: Panulirus ornatus; assembly: GCF_036320965.1. Classification (NCBI taxonomy): domain Eukaryota; kingdom Metazoa; phylum Arthropoda; class Malacostraca; order Decapoda; family Palinuridae; genus Panulirus; species Panulirus ornatus. The sequence goes on from NC_092234.1 coordinate 15,514,647, forward strand.
TATAAGGGTCCTAGAAGGGCTTTGTCCGAGTGGATTTTATAAGATTTTGCTGAAAAATTATTGAGCAAGGAAGGATCTTATAGGTTTTACAGTTATTAGACTTTAGGTAGAATTCACTGGGATAAATCAAGCTGTGACTTATCGGGTCATGATCACAAATTCCTTCCAAGCTTCCCTTACCTTGTCCATGTGACGTGTGGCACCTTCAACAGCCTTTCTCAGGTGATAGGAGACCTTCATCTTTAGTTCCTTGATTTCTAACTCCTTCAGCTTCTTCTTGGGTAGTATCCCCTGGAGATGGGAGAAGAAGAGTTCGATCTTCTCATCAGAGAATGGCTCTCCATCTTGAGTGGCTCTGATACTGATCTTAGTGATGCTGGTATTAGACTTGAGAGCACTAAAGAAGGCAGTGTACAACTGGGGACTTGCTTCGTTGAAGGAGCTCTCCTGGTCGGGGTTGTTACTCTTAATCCGCCACACGATTTCCAAGGATTTGAGTTTCTCTAATTTCTGAAGAATGAAACTCCAACCCTCGAAGTCCACTTCGCTTGTTTGGACAATGGCATTACGACGATCCAAAAGCTTGGCTACAGCTTTGCAGTTCTCTTCAGTTGGTTCTGTCTCCCGTAGTAACATGAGCAACTCCTGATCCTTCATCTGCAGGAAGATCGGGTGCCTTCTGCCATTAAGTGCCAGATGAGCTCTCTTACCTAGGATACCCACGACAAACTTGAGGACATGCTCATGCCGATAAACTTTGGAGAACTCCCGGCACTCTCTACAGTCATTCTTATCTCGCTCAATATGGCTGGCCATGTAAAGACCAGCTAAATACTCCAGGAAAATCTTGTGGACTGGTTTCCAAAACATCTTGTGGCCAAGGACATCATTTTCACTATCATTAGACAAGAAACCAAGATGTAACAGCAAATCAGAGTTCTCTATACCTCTGATTTCTTTCCCACTAAAGCGTGTCTTTTCTGTCTTTAGAGCCTCTAAACATAACTTGCCAAAACTGAGAAATAATTCCTTATATTTTGGGGGAAAGTCTTCTGTGTTTTCATCCACACTACCTACTTTCTTGATGTTCCACTTGATGAGACACAACATGATCTTGAACATCATATCTGTGAGTTTCTCAGGAAGCTTGGCCACACCATCAGTGCCATTCAACATACAGAGCAACACACAGAAGAGCGGTCGCTCGGCCAGCTTCCTGTACTTATAGTCCTTCTCGATGATCCTCTTGAGGTTCCTCCCACACTCATCCTCATTGACCAGCTTGGAGTACTTACTGATGAACTCAAACATCTGCACCTCGCCAAAGCCATTGACTATTGTCCTCTGAGCAATAGTCTTGAGGACATCTGGCCGAGCAGTCACCACTACCTTACTGTTCTGGAAGTCCCGGTTCCCCAACAGCTTTTGGATATCCCCCTCGTCTGCCTTCTCCAGTTCGTCATAGCCATCCAAGATAAAGAGAACTTGTTTTTCGTTCTTTTTGCAGTACTCCCACACTTGCTTAAACCTGAAATATTTATCAACAATACAGAAAAAGATAATTCCCTTATCATAGATGACAGATTATTAGCAACATGAATTTTCCAGCACCTATGTAACAATAACTTTACAAACAAATTTCTACAACTGGAGCTCTTCAATCCTGTAAAATTTCATTAGAGTTGTGTTATTAAATCAGGTTATCAACACCTTAATTTCAATCCACAGAATGATATCAAAGCTAATAACTCTTCATCTCTCATCCTATTCTACATCGCCGTTTGCAAAAAAAATTTAAAATGGCGACATCTTTTAAAGATCCGTTTGTTATAAGCTTCTGTGGTTGTCTGTTACAGGGTTGAATACTTCTGTGTTTACTTTTCCGCCCTAGGATCCCCTTCTGTAAGGCTCTCAGATCATTCTGAAGCTGGGTACAAACACTGGCTAGGACCATAGGTGATGAAGTATGGTGATTCTGTGTGTATGGCTACGTGAGGTGAAAACAGGACTATTGAGGGTTAAGTGTTTTGTCTTCATTATAGAAGCTGGGCATATGGAGTCTTATGATATGCTGAATCAGCATTTGTAATGTTGAAGAGATTAGTAGTGTCCAGGATGCAAACAAGAAAGTGTAAATCACGTATGTCTGGGGAGTGTATTCTCTGCTGGGTGTACATCTTGTGGAGTGGAGCTTGAAATTAGTTGGGGGAGGGGAGGCAGTTGTTTCCTGCTTGTCTAGTCATTGAAATGTATATACCGGCATGTTTTGTTAACATCGAGCTGGTTGGGAGGGATGCATGTTAAGTACACGTTGCTGAAGTTTGAAGCATTACCCCCTTTTACTCAAAGGTTGGTGGTTGCTTATGGTTGTTTGGGTTGGACAGATCTAGAGCTATTGCAGAGAACTGAGTGGCAAGCATATTCAGATGAGATTGTTTCATTGTGTAGGTGTTGGATGTTTGTAGTTGCTACTGCTAGCCGGTGATTGTTCTGAGTACCCAGTTTTGTGTGGTTTGTAATTTTGTTATGTTTGCCTTGGACAGAGTGGATCATCAGGCAGGTGAGGAGGATAAATTGTAGAGGATACTATGAGATTCTTTTCCTTGACCAAAACGTTGGCGGTAAATGTTCTTAGGGTGCTTAGTTTGTTTATGGCCTGTATGTTGATGTTTGTGATGTGGGGAATAAATGTCACGTGTGTCATGTGTGTTACCCAATATGGTTGGAGTTCTGTTGAGTGAGAGTGGCTGACCAGTCAGGGTTACAGAAGGGTGCAGGTTGGATTCAAGTCTCCCTGAGGTGAAGAGGGTGATAGTGGATTACTGTGGTGGATGCAGATACTCTGTTCTGGATGAGCCAGTGTGTTGTAATGGTGCATGCTTGTTGTTGCCTGACTGGTAACATGGTGTTAGTGTTCATCTACATAGGAAAGGAATTCACTGGTCAGCAGGAGACAATGGAAGGTCGTGTTAGAAAAACTGAAGAGGGATGGTGAAAGAACTGCTTCCCAGGGGGTCCCACTATACAGTTTGAAGGCATCAGAGGTGAAGCCTTCATGGGTGACTTTGGCTTGGAGGCCAGCTATGAAGTTGGCTAACCTCATTATTGCATTTTTAAGGAAGGTAGGTTCAAGATCTTTGGTGTAAAGATGTGACAGGGTTCTATCAGCCACTGACACTACACTATCAAAATGTTTTCTTGACCATGGAAAAGATAGATGGATGCAAAGATAGAGCTGATTATGACTGAGAATATTTCTGACGATTGAAATAACTGGGTATAGGATCATGTGGAACTCAAATGAGGCGGGGTGAATGGAGACGATGGTTTCGCCTGACTAAAGAATGTGTACACAGTGGAACCAAAAGCACTCTTATATGCGTGGAATGGAATTAACGATGACACACAGACAGATAGATGCAAGGATCTCTCTTGGCCAAGGGTTCCAATATTGCAATGAAGAGCAGCTCATTCTTTAAGGGAAGATCTCTCTGGGACAAAAATCACTTTACAGTACTACAGGGATAAACATCTTACTTTTCCTCAAAGTGGGATGGCAGGAGCTCCTCCTTGACGTACTGTTCCAGGCTGCCCTTGAAGTCCCTCAGGAAGATAAGGAAGACGAACTTGAACTCTTGTAACGTCTTCTTGTTGGCCCAGTCGACTGCCAGCTTGAGGGCCAGCAGTGTCTTGCCCATACCTGGCTCTCCCTCCACCAGGAAGCGCGTCTGTCAAGAATCAACAGCAGCTTAGTCAGCTGTAGAGAAGGAACAGGAATTAAAGTCTGGAGAAAAGGAACAATTACCTGATTATGCTGTGGAAATGGATAAGTAACATCATACTCTGTGTGGAAGGATAATATGGATCCAAATACACAGAGAGTGGAGTATGCGGACTTGAAATTACCCTTCAAACCTGAAGAAGGTGTTGCTGATTAGTTGGTTTGGGATGTAGCTTGACACTGACAGTCCTAAAGACCCTGATATTGATGGGCCCACAGCCTAACCAACCAACCAAAGGAAATTATTTTGTTAAGTATGAGACAAAACCAAGAAAGTTACTTGGAAAGTAAATGTAAACCTGACTTAGAAAAGTGGGTTGCCAACCTGATCACTTATGAATATGGTTGCTCTCATGGACTGTCAGCTTTAAAACCTCTGAATGAGCAATTTCTTCGAATTTTCCTACCCCCTTTCCCTGCACAAAAGAAAACATTTTGAGACAGCATGAGCAATTGCATGCCCTAATCAAGGCCATCTCATTTTCAATATATGGCTGTTTAATTTGTTTATGGATGGGGTGGTTAGGGAGGTGAATGCAAGAGTCTTGGTGAGAGGGGTAAGTATGCAGTCTGTTCTGGATGAGAGGGCTTGGGAAGTGAGTCAGCTGTTGTTCACTGATGATACAGCGCTAGTGGCTGATTTGGGTGAGAAACTGCAGAGGTTGGTGATTGAGTTTGGTAAAATGTATGAAAGGAGAAAGTTGAGAGTAAATTGAATAAGAGCAAGGTTATTAGGTTCAGTAGGGTTGAGGGACAAGTTCACTGGGAGGTAAGTTTGAATGGAGAAAAACTGGAGGAGGTGAAGTGTTTTAGATATCAGGGAATGGAAATAGCAGCGGATGGAACTATGGAAGCGGAAATGAATCATAGGGTGGGGGAGGGGACAAAGGTCCTGGGAGCGTTAAAGAATGTGTGGAAGGCAAGAACATTATACCAGAGAGCAAAAATGGGTATTTTGAAGGAATAGTGGTTCCAACAATGTTATATGGTTGCGAGGCATGGGCTATAGATAGGGTTGTGCAGAGGAGGGTGGATGTGTTGGAAATGAGATGTTTGAGGACAATATGTAGTGTGAGGTGGTTTGATCGAGTAAGTAATGAAAGGGTAAGAGGGATGTGTGGTTACAAAAAGAGTGTGGTTGCGAAAGCAGAGGAGGGTGTGTTGAAATGGTTTGGACACATGGAGAGAATGAATGAGGAAAGATTGACAAAAAGGATATATGTGCCAGAAGTGGAGGGAACAAGAAGTGGGAGACCAAACTGGAGGTAGAAGGATGGAGTGAAAAAGACTTTGAGCGACTGGGGCCTGAACATACAGGAGGGTGAAAGGCGTGCAAGGAATAGAGTGAATTGGAACGATGTGGTATACCAGGGTCGACATGCCGTCAATGGATTGAACCAGGGCATGTGAAGCATCTGGGGTAAACCATGGAAAGGTCTGATCGAGTAAGTAATGAAAGGGTGAGAGAGATGTGTGGTAATTAAACGAGTGTGGTTGCAAAAGCAGAAGAGCATGTGTTGAAATGGTTTGGACACATGGAGAGAATGAGTGAGGAAAGACTGACAAAGAGGATATATGTGCCAGAGGTTGAGGGAACAAGAAGTGGGAGACCAAACTGGAGGTGGAAGGATGGAGTGAAAATGATTTTGAGCAATTGGGGCCTGAACATACAGGAGGGTGAAAGGCGTGCAAGGAATAGAGTGAATTGGAACGATGTGGTATACAGGGGTCGACATGCTGTCAATGGATTGAACCAGGGCATGTGAAGCATCTGGGGTAAGCCATGGAAAGGTCTGCAGGGCATGGCTGTGGAAAGGGAGCTGTGGTTTCAGTGCATTATACATGACAGCTAGAGACTGAGTGTGAACGAATGTGGCCTTCGTTGTCCTTTCCTGGTGCTACCTTGCACACGTGCGGGGGAGGGGGTTGTCATTTCATGTGTAGTGGGGTGGTGACGGGAATGAATAAAGGCAGCAAGTATGAATCATGTACATGTGTATATATGCATATGTCTGTGTATGTACATATATGTATACACTGAAATGTATAGGTATGTATATGTGCATGTGTGGATGTGTATGTATATACATGTGTATGTGGGAGGGTTGGGCCATTCTTTCGTCTGTTTCCTTGCACTACCTCACTAACGCGGGAGACAGCAAAAAAGTATGATAAATGAATATAAATGTATATTCTATCCCAGGACAGGCAGGAGGGAGCAGTCTACGGTACATGACGCATCGTATGATGCCTCAAGCGGTTAATGCGTTTTCCTAATACTCCCTCTCCTTCACCAGGCAAGGTGAGGACCTACCTCCTCCTCCTGCACAAGGCAGAGTGGGGACCTACCTCCTCTTCCTCCTCCTCCTCCTGCACCAGGTTGGGTGGGGAACTACCTCCTCCTTCTCCTCCTGCACTAGGCAGGGTGGGGACCTACCTCCTCCTGCACCAGGTAGGGTGGGGACCTACCTCTGGCAAGGTGGGGACCTACCTCCTCCTGCGCCAGGTAGGGTGGGGACTTACCTCTGGCAAGGTGGGGACCTACCTCCTCCTCCTCCTGCACTAGGCAGGGTGGGGACCTACCTCCTCCTGCGCCAGGTAGGGTGGAGACCTACCTCCTCTGCTTCCTGCATCAGGCAGGGTGGGGACCTACTTCCTCCTACTCCTCCTCCTGCACCAGGCAGGGTGGAAACCTACTTCCTCCTCCCCCTCCTGCACCAGGCAGGGTGGGGACCTACCTCCTCCTGCATCAGGTAGGGTGAGGACCTACCTCCTCCTCCTCCTGCACTAGGCAAGGTGGGGACTTACCTCCTCTTCCTCCTGCACCAGGTCGTGGACCAGGTTGACCCGCTGGCGGGTGGGCCGCCCCTGCTTGTCTACAGCCAGGATGCGACACTCTGTGTAGAAGTCCTCCAGGGGGATCACCTGGTGCCCCTTTAGCCACGGTAGGAAGGACGTCTTCGTCTGACGGATGTACACCGTGGATAGCTTCTTCTGCACCTCCGTCAGGAGGCTCTCCAGTCCAGAGTTCGGCTGGGGCATGCTCTCCAAGGGATGCTGCCACACAGAGAGGTGATTTAATGGCACTGGCCTTCACTAAAGTGGTGGCAAATGTATGGAGTGGAGTGTTCTAGTGGAGTCACTACACCACACACACACACACACACACACACAATTATATGACATACAGGAAAACTAACATTATTGAGGTATAAAAATTTTCACGTATTACATAGAATAAAAGTCCCATCCAAGAGGAGGATTGACTCGTCACCCTGCTAATGCCAACTCTGATGACCCCCTGGGGGCTTGAGTGTCCCTCTGCGTACCCTAAGGTCCCCTGCTGGCCCTAGTGTTCTCCTGCTGGCCATGTGTCAGCCTGCAAACCCTAGTGTTCTCCTGCAGGCCATAGTGTCCCCCTGCGGATCCTAGTGTCCTCCTTCAGACCCTAGTTTCTCTCTGCAGGCCCTAGTGTCCTCCAACAAGCCGTAGTGTCTCCTTGCGGGGCATAGTGTCCCCCTGCAGGCCCTAGTGTTCTCCTGTGGGTCACAGTGCTCCCCTGCAGGCCCTAGAGTCTACCAGTGGACCCTGGTGTCCCTCCTTTGGATCTTAAGAGCTCCCCTTCGGAACCCTATTGTCCCCTTGCAGGCATTAGTGTCCCTCCGCTGACCCTAATGTCCTTCTGCGGATCCTAGTGTCCATCTGGAGGCCTTTATGTCTGTCTAATGACCCTAGTGTCCTCCCTCTACGGGCCCTAGTGTCCCCCTGTGACCCTAGTGTCCTCCCTCTACGGGCCCTTGTGTCCCCCTGCGGACCCTAGCTAGCGTCTCCATATGGACCGCAAATTGTGGCACCTACGTACCTTGTGTTCTTTCTTACATCCGTGGTTGATGACGATCTGTGTGCCCAAGACCATGCTGCCGCCTTTCTCGATGCAGATGGCGCCGGTGCCGCTGGGACTCAGGGTCATGCCCATGGCGGTCTGCGGGGTCATAGGGTTGGGGATAGGCAACGCCTGGGTATGGCGGTGGGCCCCGGGGCGCGGCGCAGAAGGCGTGGTGGACGTGGGCGACATGGGCTCCGATTGCGTCTGCAGGAGGGGGCTGTGTGAGCGGAGCTCCGGCAGCGACTGCACGGGCGGCGTCGTGATGTTGATGTGTAGGGCTGGGGAGCTCTTATTCCGCTGCTGCTGCTGCTGTCCCGAGCCGTCTCCAGCCTCGGCAGACGTCACCTCCACCCCTGGGATGGGATTCGATTCGGACGGTGCCGATACATCGAAGACCGACATGGGACCGATGACGACACTGGATTTGTTGACATTAAACTGAGCTTCCTTCAGGTCGAAGTACATGTCATGCGGCTCATGATGGAAGGACTCCTCCTCTTCCTCCTCCTCCTCGGTGTCCGAGCTCTCCAGCTCCGAGGTGGTGTCTTCCTCCGCCGCTGTGGTTCTTGTCGGGTTGATGGCTTCTGCAGGAGACGACCCGCCTGCCCCTGGTCCTGGCGGCTGGCGGGTGAACATGCCTGCCGCCGCCTCCTCCTCCTCCTCCTGGCATGAGCCTGCTTCACCTGTTCCCCTCAGGGCCGCAGCAGGCGTCTCACCCGCCAACACCCTCCCCGCCTCGCCTGGGTTTCCCCCGACCTCACCATTCATTGACGGAGTGGCCGTCGAACCCGTCATGGACGTCATGCAGTAACTGCCGCTCGAGAGTGAGGTCATGGTGGTGTGGCAGCTACCAGCGTCCGTGATGTCCTCCTCCACCGGTTCTCTCCTTCCATCAGCACTCGCCAGGAGAGGCTCGGTCATGCTGACCTCCTGCAGGGGCGTGAGTAAGGTGTCCAGGAGAAAGGGCGATCGCTCCCCCTGCCGCTCCACCACACCATTCACACAGAAGTCCTGACTCACAGACTCACCCCGCCAGAAGGAGGGAGGAGCCTCACCGTTGGAGGTCACGCCTTCCTCCACGCCCGTACTCTCACTCCTGCCATACTCACAGTGGACCGGCGCCATCCCTGGGGCTCGGCAGTTGCCATGCCTAGCCGCCAGGGCCTCCAGAGCCGAGGGAAGGTAAGGAATGGTGGCACAGCCGTTCATCTGGTGGTGGGGGGCCGGGGGCGGGGGCAGGACCCCCTCACCTCCAGGGGCCTCCTCCAGCGTCTCACCCGGCATCATATCCACCTGCCAAAAACAGAACTCACTAACTCAAGTGCACTTACTGTAGGAAATTAGTGTGTGTGTGTGAGTGTGTGTGTGTGTGTGTGTATGTGTGTGTGTGTGTGTGTGTGTGTGTGTGTGTGTGTGTGTGTGTGTGTGTGTGTGTGTGTGTGCAAAAAAAAAATTCATTCCATATACTTTAAAAGAGATACACGGCTAAACTTTACTGAAGGTGCGAACAACAGATGCTCGCAGGTTGAAATCATAGTACATATGGTCGCTGAGATTAGTGTCTGTATTTATGTGAGCCTCAGCAACTCGCCTCAGTGCGCCTCAGGCTATCTTTAAAGAAGGATGTTCTTTCTTTACTCCTCGCATCTTCGACTTCATTTTGGGAATTTCGCTTTTGGGAGCTTTAAATCTTCCACCTGTGTCTCACGACCGTTGGTTCTTATCTTTCTAAAAAGAAGGCCCGAATGCTCGCCTAGAAACAAGACAATGAAGGTACACGTTGAGATATCTGGGCGATCAGGCGGCTACTTGCAGCGCTCGTGGCCTCCCTTTTCGGTCTATTGAAAACCTCGCACGAAGAGGAAGTACTGAAGCAACCCTGCATTTAAGTCGCCAAATTCAAGCCATCCAAAAACTTGAAAACATTTTTTAAAGAGCCATTCAACATCGCCAGCAAAAGGTTCTTTAAAATCCCTCCCGCAAGCCAACTGCCAAACCCCTGCTTATATATATATATATATATATATATATATATATATATATATATATATATATATATATATATATATATATATATATATTGAAGAATGTATGTGAGAAATACTTAGAAAAGCAAATGGATTTGTATGTAGCATTTATGGATCTGGAGAAGGCATATGATAGAGTTGATAGAGATGCTCTGTGGAAGGTATTAAGAATATATGGTGTGGGAGGAAAGTTGTTTGAAGCAGTGAAAAGTTTTTATCGAGGATGTAAGGCATGTGTACGTGTAGGAAGAGAGGAAAGTGATTGGTTCTCAGTGAATGTAGGTTTGCGGCAGGGGTGTGTGATGTCTCCATGGTTGTTTAATTTATGGATGGGGTTGTTAGGGAGGTGAATGCAAGAGTTTTGGAAAGAGGGGCAAGTATGAAGTCTGTTGGGGATGAGAGAGCTTGGGAAGTGAGTCAGTTGTTGTTCGCTGATGATACAGCGCTGGTGGCTGATTCATGTGAGAAACTGCAGAAGCTGGTGACTGAGTTTGGTAAAGTGTGTGAAAGAAGAAAGTTAAGAGTAAATGTGAAAAAGAGCAAGGTTATTAGGTACAGTAGGGTTGAGGGTCAAGTCAATTGGGAGGTGAGTTTGAATGGAGAAAAACTGGAGGAAGTGAAGTGTTTTAGATATCTGGGAGTGGATCTGGCAGCGGATGGAACCATGGAAGCCGAAGTGGATCATAGGGTGGGGGAGGGGGCGAAAATTCTGGGAGCCTTGAAGAATGTGTGGAAGTCGAGAACATTATCTCGGAAAGCAGAAATGAGTATGTTTGAAGGAATAGTGGTTCCAACAATGTTGTATGGTTGCGAGGCGTGGGCTATGGATAGAGTTGTGCGCAGGAGGATGGATGTGCTGGAAATGAGAAGTTTGAGGACAATGTGTGGTGTGAGGTGGTTTGATCGAGTAAGTAACGTAAGGGTAAGAGAGATGTGTGGAAATAAAAAGAGCGTGGTTGAGAGAGCAGAAGAGGGTGTTTTGAAATGGTTTGGGCACATGGAGAGAATGAGTGAGGAAAGATTGACCAAGAGGATATATGTGTCGGAGGTGGAGGGAACGAGCAGAAGAGGGAGACCAAATTGGAGGTGGAAAGATGGAGTGAAAAAGATTTTGTGTGATCGGGGCCTGAACATGCAGGAGGGTGAAAGGAGGGCAAGGAATAGAGTGAATTGGAGCGATGTGGTATACCGGGGTTGACGTGCTGTCAGTGGATTGAATCGGGGCATGTGAAGCGTCTGGGGTAAACCATGGAAAGCTGTGTAGGTATGTATATTTTGCGTGTGTGGACGTATGTATATACATGTGTATGGGGGTGGGTTGGGCCATTTCTTTCGTCTGTTTCCTTGCGCTACCTCACAAACGCGGGAGACAGCGACAAAGCAAAAAAAAAAAAAAAAAAATATATATATATATATATATATATATATATATATATATATATATATATATATATATATATGTAAGAAAAAATTGGTTACTTGATAGGTGATAGTGATCAAGTAAGATTACCATGGGGGTCCATACGCCATGGTTAGAGTCAACCTCTTAATGAGATCATTAATGATCCAACTTAGATGATGGACTGCCAAGCATACTGTGACCACTCACCTCCTGGAGGATAAGGAAAGGTCGCGAATATTTTTCCATTTAATATCTGATTCTAATAACAGTTGTAGAAATAACATGGCATGCATCCTGAAATATGTTATCAATAACTAAAACACCGTACTTCACAAGTTGAGTGAAATTTAGTCAAAGCACTTCAACACTTCAAAACAAGTGATACACTGCAATTCCTGTCGTTAAGCATAACACTGACTTGCAGGTTTTCTCAGTCTCTGGTGGTAAAGTTTACTGAAGGGAGCGTCAACGGGTTACACATGTCCTTCCGGTCAGGTTGGTCTGTACGTGTCCATGGAGCCGAGCGTGCGGCAGTCCTTGCTAAACGACGGACAACGTTCCCATGGTCAAGTCGGCCTGTACATGCACTATTCACAGGGAACGCGGCACGTACTGTGTGCGTCTTGGTGCAGCTCACTGTTCCCGCCCACACAATGCTAAGACTGTCGTTAGTCCCACACTGACGTACGGCAAGATCCCCTGTTGGTATTGAAATTATCAGTGTCTCTTGTAGACATAGGACTGGCTCGTTTACCCTCACAGGGAGACGAGTCTGGCACACTTAATAAAGACACCTTTTGTAACATCGAGAGGTAGCTTACCGGGATTGCCAGCAGATGTCTATACAACCCCGCCGCCCGAGCTGAACAACTGTCTTCGTGGAAGGAAGGATACGCGTCTGTGTACTGCGTGACATGGGATCCATATGTTGGGTTACGAAAGCGATTATTTCAGTTTCCATGGTTAATTACTTCACTAATTCACTGTGTCACTTTTACGAACTGGATACATTTTCGGTGTTCCATTAATTGTCACTTTCAGTAATCTTACAATCTAAAGTTTATTCACTACTAACTAAACAATTTCACAATAATATGAATAATCGGTATCTCCATGCGTGAGTGAGGCGTGGTGGTTCATAATCCTAGCGACACACTCCGCACTGAGGTAGGCCTTAGCTTTACATACACACACACACACACACACACACACACTATATATATATATATATATATATATATATATATATATATATATATATATATATATATATCATTACATTATCTTAGGACCTCATCCAGCGACTCCTCAAGCTGCAAGTCTGCACTACACTCAGGAGCAGGGACAGGGTGGACTCCTCTAAACCGAGAGAAGTTCTCTGACGAGACTTTTATTGTGTTTCGTCGACTTGGTGATGGTACAGTACGCCTCGTCAGAGATACGCCTCACCTGTATGCCGGAGACATACAAGCCAGGATATAGTCCAGCCTGGCCAACCCTCTGTGTCCAGTGGGCGCTACGAAGGCGATCCATAATGCTTAGGCGAGCATTATAAGCAGGAGGTTGCAGGCACCAGTGAAGGTCAGTACATAGCAAGCCTCACCATGACACGGCGGGAGCAGCCGAGGCTGTCGCACCGTCTTTACCCCAGCACGAACTAGGAACCCGCCCACTAGTTTCCACCTAGTCTTCCCGCTTATACACTGAGGCTTATAACCCACGTACATACCTTCCAGCCTCAGTGTGTGTGTACCCAGACTCATCCAGACGAACCTGTACGCCTGGCGGATCTGATGTTACGTCTGACGCAGTTAGCAGGATTCGATCCCTCGTACGGTGTCACGGATCCAGATCGAACAAGCTTCCTTGAGTGTCTCACCAACCAACACCCTCGCCCGTGCACAAAAGAATTCTACAAGAACCGATCAAATAATGCAGAGGTTCAGCACAATTATCCACGTCACGCAAGACAGTAACACACACACACACACACACACACACACACACACACACACACACACACACATATTCTCCAGGATGTTAACAATGACAGGATATAACATCTACGTTTACCGTGAACACCAGAGACTCTTGACAGACTTCGAGTGACACAGTAGGTAGTGTACGTGGAGGGCCAGCCACAGCCCACACGTCTGGCTGCAGGTTCCCAGCAAGGACGGCAAAACTGATCTCCCGCAGCCTGTGTGTTACGTGGCTCTGGAGAGGAGGGAAGGGAGGGAGGTTTGTCACGCACCAAGAGCTGTGTTTCCTTCTCCTTAGTAAACCAGCAAGTGAAGCCTCTACCCCGTCCTCGGAGCGACGCGGGATTTTGCTCTGAAGTTGAGGATGTGGTGTCCAGTCCTCCCCTCCCAGGATCCGTCCTGACTAAGGAGCAACCGTCAGCAACACACGTCTGTTGTTGTTGTGTGTGTGTGTGTGTGTGTGTGTGTGTGTGTGTGTGTGTGTGTGTGTGTGTGTGTCGTTCCAGTAGTCAACAGAGGGATTCCTGAGAGGTCCATGGCCTCCAGTACGGAAATGGTCAGCCGCCTCACCCCTTCCACCGTCTGCACTTCACGAGAGTCGTCGTCTCACATCTCGCTTTGTCTCAACCACAAGTCTCCTTCGTGTTGATCTAAGACCAGATGATGCTCCCGTCAGGCGAGATCCACTGGTGATATTCTCTCCTATCTTACTGATGTCTGGTCATCATCCCTGAAAGATTAGGGGGAGTCATGTGTAGTTGCCCTTGTGAAGCTTTTGACAGGGTGTGGCACCGGGGTCTCATCTCTAAGTTCCCCACTTTGGACTTCCCTCCCTCACTTTGCTCCTTCATATTCGGCTTCCTCTCTGGCCGATCTATCTCTGTGATTGTTGATGATTCAGCCTCCCACCTTTTCCCTCAACAGCGGCGTCCCTCAACGTTCTGTCTTGACCCCTACACTTTTTTTTTTCCTTTCTATCAACGAACTCTTCTTTTTCACAAATAATCCAATACACTCTACGCTGACGACTCAACATTGCATTTATCCACATCCTTCAATTCCGCTCCTTCTTCTTTCACTCGATCTACATCTCGTCTTGACACAGCGTCCTCAATAAACTCAGACTGGGACAGGTCACCTCAGTGGGGTAGATAAAATCTAGCAAAGTTTAATGCCTTCAAGACCCATTTTCTACCCATTTCTCCATCGGAAACTTCTCACAACACTCGTCTCTCCTTTAAACGTTCTGTAATTCCACCTCCTGACTCAATGAAGATACTTGGTATTACTGCAACATCAGCTCTTTCTTGGAAACCTCACATTACGGGAATAACTAAGTCTGCCTTTAAGAAACTGGGAGTCCTGTTTTGATGTCGAAATTTCTTGTCTTCTGAACAGCTGCTTTTTTTTTTTTATATATATATATATATATACAAGGGATTGATTCGTCCTTGTATGGGGTGTTGCTTTCACAGTTGTGGTGGTTCTCGCTCTGCATCTTTACTTGACAGAGTTGAAAGCGGTTTCGAATTATAAACTGTCCCAGGCTAACTTCCAAACTTGACCCTCTTGCTCTATGCCGCAATGTTGGTCCACTTTCCCTCAACCATAGGTATTACTTAGGTTTTTCGCTCTCAAGAGGTGGCTGCTTGTGTACCCCCAACACTAGCTAGATCACACAATTCTCGCCAAGCTGCTGCGTCACATTACAACTGTGATACCAATAGCAACTCAAGGGTGGGCCGTTTTGATAACTGTTTCTTTCCCTACACGTCGATGCTTTGGAACTCACTAACCTCTCAAGTCTTTCCCTAATAACTATGACCTGAACACATTCTAAAATACAAGCTTTTCACTTACATCCAAATTCGTCAATACTTTCCCTTGTATTGTCTTCATCCGTGTCATAATTCACTCTATATTTCAATTAAGGACCGGCCTTGACGTAGACTTTTGTCCGTGACTGAAGACGCCAAGATAAAAAGGAAAAAAAAAATATCGTGGCTGGCTGGCTGGCTGGTAGGTATCCTCCTCTGATCTTCCCCCTCCCCCCAACAACCCTCCACTGAGTTACATCAGCATGAGAGGTGTGTGTGTGTGTGTGTGTGTGTGGAGGGGGGGGGGGGTTAATCAGCAAGTGACAACAGCCAGTGAGAGACGAAAGTTCTAACCTGAGTTATGTGTGGTGGTGGTGGTGGTGGACCCAGGTCATCATTGTATGGACCCGCTTCAACTGACTGGCTACCCTTTCAAGGTAAGTTTAAATCCATCCCTGCCAGTAGTAGAAGTAGTAGCAAAAGTAGTAGTAGTAGTAGTAGTAGTAGTAGTAGTAGTAGTAGTAGCAGCAGCAAAAGTAGTAGTAGTAGTAGTAGTAGTGGTAGTAGCAAAAGTAGTAGTAGTAGAAATAGTAGCAGTAGTTGTAGTTATAGTAGTAGTAGTAGTAGCAAAACTAGTAGTAGTATTAGTAGTAGTAGTAGTAGCAGTAGTAGTAGCAGTAGTAGTAGTAGTAGTAGTAGTAGTAGTAGTAGTAGTAGTAGCAGCAGCAAAAGTAGTAGTAGTAGTAGTAGTAGTGGTAGTAGCAAAAGTAGTAGTAGTAGAAATAGTAGCAGTAGTTGTAGTTATAGTAGTAGTAGTAGTAGCAAAACTAGTAGTAGTATTAGTAGTAGTAGTAGTAGCAGTAGTAGTAGCAGTAGTAGTAGTAGTAGTAGTAGTAGTAGTAGTAGTAGTAGTAGTAGTAGTAGTAGTATTATTAGTAGTAGTAGTAGTAGTAGTAGCAGTAGTAGTAGTAGTAGTAGTAGTATCAGTGTGACTACTACAGATGTGATACAAGTATGAGACAGAACTGATGTCAAATATCAACACCCACTACAGGTCAATATTATGTTTTACTGACCACACTCAATACAGGGAAGGCATCCTCCTCCTCAGCCAGGTCGTTCCTCCCACTGACCTCCTGACCTTTGATCGACCTCAAAGTGGCATGTCGCTGCTCATGACGGTACCACACCCTTCACCATGACGGTAGTACCACCCCTGGCCGCTAGGTTGACCCTGGCCTTGAACAACATGGGAAGGGTCGTAACCACGTCTCGCCCGAGGCTCAGCAAACTACAGCTGACGGGAGAACTATATATATATATATATATATATATATATATATATATATATATATATATATATATATATATATATATATATATATATATATATATATATATATCATCCCTGGGGATAGGGGAGAAAGAATACTTCCCACGTATTCCCTGCGTGTCGTAGAAGGCGATTAAAAGGGGAGGGAGCGGGGGGCTGGAAATCCTCCCCTCTCGGTTTTTTTTTTTAATTTTCCAAAAGAAGGGATAGAGAAGGGGGCCAGGTGAGGATATTCCCTCAAAAGCCCAGTCCTCTGTTCTTAACGCTACCTCGCTAATGCGGGAAATGGCGAATAGTTTGAAAAAAAAGAATGTATATATATATATATATATATATATATATATATATATATATATATATATATATATATATATATATATATATATATATATCAATTATAGTATGATGCAAGAAAACATCAAGTCTATCTCTGACTATTTCATGCCTTACATCTATAGCTATGGGAATATCACACGTACATCTCGTACACGTAGGGGAAATGACGTGTCTCGTCGCATTCGTGTTCGATCAGTCACAGCGAACCACCGTCAGCGACGCCCACACACACAGAGGGGCCCCGCGTGCGCTCACATGTAGGGGGACACGTGGAGGGTAAGGTGGGCCACTTTAATACCTGTACAACACGGGAGAGACGCACAGCTCCTCCAAGAGGGAGGGAGGGACGGAGGTGGGCGGGTGGCGAGCGTTACAACAGAAAACGTGACGAAAGGGTGACGCAACCCATCCGTAACAACATCACTCCCCCGCCGTCACACACTGCAATTGTCTGCTGGCCAACGTGGCCAACCAACTGTACACTGTAAGGCACCAGTGAATACAAGCCAAGGTTGTGTAATGCGCTCTCTCTCTCTCTCTCTCTCTCTCTCTCTCTCTCTCTCTCTCTCTCTCTCTCTCTCTCTCTCTCTCTCTCTCTCTCTCCAACCACACCACCACCACCACAACAATAACCACATCACCACCACCAAAACATTCGGCACACCACAATAACCAAAGTCACACCACAATAACCACAATCACACTACAATAACCACAATCACACTACAATAACCAAAGTCACACCACAATAACCACAATCATACCACAATAACCACAATCACACTACAATAACCAAAGTCACACCACAATAACCACAGTCACACCACAATAACCACAATCACACTACAATAACCAAAGTCACACCACAATAACCACAATCATACCACAATAACCACAGTCACACCACAATAACCACAGTCACACCACAATAACCACAGTCACACCACAATAACCACAATCATACCACAATAACCAAAGTCACACCACAATAACCACAGTCACACCACAATAACCATAGTCACACCACAATAACCACAGTCACACCACAATAACCACAGTCACACCACAATAACCACAATCATACTACAATAACCACTGTCACACCACAATAACCACAGTCACACCACAATAACCAAAGTCACACCACAATAACCACAGTCACACCACAATAACCACAATCATACTACAATAACCACTGTCACACCACAATAACCACAGTCACACCACAATAACCAAAGTCACACCACAATAACCACAATCACACTATAATAACCACAGACACACTACAGTAACCACAATCATACCACAATAACCACAGTCACACCACAATAACCAAAGTCACACCACAATAACCACAATCACACTATAATAACCACAGACACACTACAGTAACCACAATCATACCACAATAACCACAGTCACACCACAATAACCACAATCACACCACAATAACCACAATCACACTATAATAACCACAGACACACCACAGTAACCACAATCATACCACAATAACCACAGTCACACCACAATAACCACAGTCACACCACAATAACCACAGTCACACTATAATAACCACAGACACACCACAATAACCACAGTCACACCACAATAACCACAGTCACACCACAATAACCACAGTCACACTATAATAACCACAGACACACCACAATAACCACAGCCACACTACAATAACCACAGTCACACCACAATAACCACAGTCACACTATAATAACCACAGACACACCACAATAACCACAGCCACACTACAATAACCACAGTCACATCACAATAACAACAAGGGCCATACCAACTCCCGCCCGTTACTCATCCTTGTCACGTGTGGGTAATGGCAGTGTCTGGCCTTAACACACCCCATCATGAACCACGATCCCCACTCCACCCAGTGTACATATATATATATATATATATATATATATATATATATATATATATATATATATATATATATATATATATATATATATATTGCTTTGTTGCTGTCTCCCGCGTTAGCGAGGTAGCGCAAGGAAACAGACGAAAGAATGGCCCAACCCACCCACATACACATGTATATACATACACGTCCACACACGCAAATATACATACCTATACATCTCAACGTATACATATATATACACACACAGACATATACATATATACACATGTACATAATTCATACTGTCTGCCTTTATTCATTTCCATCGCCACCTCGCCATACATGAAATAACAACCCCTTCCCCCCTCATGTGTGCGAGGTAGCACTAGGAAAAGACAACAAAGGCACCATTCGTTCACACTCAGTCTCTAGCTGTCATGTAATACTGCCCACGTACTCTCTGCATGTCGCAGAAGTGATGTACGAGTTGAAAGTAGAATACGAGAGTTGGGCGATGGCCATCATTGCTTTTCTGCACCATGCAGTGAGAGGAGTGAGGAAGAGAGGCGAGGTGTTCTGAGGGAGTTGTGCTTTTTTTTAATACAAGGGATCGTCCAACTGGAGGAATAATACAGGAGAGCACATGAAGAATGCTACTAAGAAGAATACGAAGACGGTGGGAGGAAAACATGAGAACAGAGGAAGTAAGACAATGGGAGGAAGTAAGATAGTGGAGGGAAAATTATATCAGCCACGAGGAAAGAAAGAAACAGAATCACAACAAAAATGAAAACAAAAGACCACAGCTGACACAGACAATGGCTGTGGGGAGGAACGAGTAATTCTAGACATGTAAACAAAGACTAGTGTGTGTGTGTGTGTGTGTGTGTGTGTGTGTGTGTGTGTGTGTGTGAGTGAGTGAGTGTGTGTGTGTGTGTGTGTGTGTGTGTGTGTGTGTGTGTGTGTGTGATGTGCCCCGGTTCGCTGATGATACCATCTAACAGACAGACACAAGTGACGGGTGGGCAATGAGCCAGTATCACAGTTGGCTGTCAGGTTCCCTTCCCTGACCCAGCGAGCTGACTTAAGCTTCCTACCTCGGCCACCCAGGGCTGCTGGCATTCAGCCCACAGACATACCCTCTCCCTCATCTTAAGCATAATACTCGCTAATATGAAAGTCCTCTCTCTCTCTCTCTCTCTCTCTCTCTCTCTCTCTCTAACCAAAAATGACACACCTCACACAGTACCATAAGAGCCATAAACCTCTATATTGTTGTGGGTCAATCAACCTAAACCCAACTACCAGTAATTGTCTTTATTCCCCCCCCCCCCCAAGCACGACCGTAGGGACCATGAGCACGACGGCGCTACCCTTGAACACGATGGTACGGCCCTTGAGCGCGATGGTACGGCCCTTGAGCGCGATGGTACGGCCCTTGAGCATGACGCTGCGGCCCTTGAGCACAGCGGTGCGATCCCTGGATAAGACGACTTGGCCCTTGACCTGACCTTAGGGGTTAAGCCTCAGAATGACCTTCAGTGGAGACTATCAATATGAACGTTACAAAAACTCAGCCTTACAGAGATGCTCAGGCAAGCCAACACTCCGAAGTGAACCATCATCATACTAGTCTACCACCTGCTGTTGTCTACTGATGTATCTACCACCCGCTGTTGTCTACTGATGTATCTACCACCCGCTGTTGTCTACTGATGTATCTACCACCCGCTGTTGTCTACTGATGTATCTACCACCCGCTGTTGTCTACTGATGTATCTACCACCCGCTGTTGTCTACTGATGTATCTACCACCCGCTGTTGTCTACTGATGTATCTACCACCCGCTGTTGTCTACTGATGTATCTACCACCCGCTGTTGTCTACTGATGTATCTACCACCCGCTGTTGTCTACTGATGTCTCTACCACCCGCTGTTGTCTACTGATGTCTCTACCACCCGCTGTTGTCTACTGATGTCTCTACCACCCGCTGTTGTCTACTGATGTCTCTACCACCCGCTGTTGTCTACTGATGTATCTACCACCCGCTGTTGTCTACTGATGTATCTACCACCCGCTGTTGTCTACTTATGTCTCTAACACCACACGTCCCAGAGGGAACCAGTCCCAAGCGTGTCCCACCATCCCTGCGAGTTCATCTGTGCTCCAGGTAAGGTGGATCATTACATCGACCATGCCACACGTTTGGCTCTGGCCTCCACACACACACACACACACACACAAGCCGTCGCCACTGACCTGGACGTGATCCACCTTCCCTAATGGCGGTCAGGAGACAAACTGTTCTGACGAGGGTGGGTGGGTGTTCCTGCGGGCGGATATCCTGGCCAGGACATGGGGGTCATGTTTCGATTCACCTGCCGTCATTCAATTGACCCTCCCGTTCTCCCATGTAATTTTAATTCATTTCTGTCAAGAGGAAAATATTCTGCTCGTTTCCCCCATGATGCGCTGTAAATCCCAGATGCTGTCAGTGTTGTTGTTGTCTGTGTCCGTGTGGGGGTGGGTGTCGGCGGAGGACGCGGCCACCTGCCTGGCCGCCGCCACCTCCCTCTCCGAGCCGGCGATACGGCTCGCCTGCAGGGAACGTGGCAAGTAGCTGGTTACTTGCTCCACCGACCACCTGCCGGACTACTGCGCCTCCATGTGTGTCCACCACAACCTCAACTCCACCTGCTTGTGTGAGAAAGGTGGCCGCAGCACCACCCAGGGAAGGGAGTGTAATCTGAAGGGCACGACGCCAGGCTGGACGGGCCAGCGAGGGGAGATCCTGGTAGACCCCTGTCTACCGTGTAACACTCTCCTGCTGGACCTGCCCTGCCACAGGTTCTCCACGCCCTCCCGCTGCCTCCCAGGATCCGCCTCCAGCACCGTCTTGGCTGGCACCCACCGCTGCCTCACTTGGTCACAATGTGCCGCAGAACGCGTGTTCGACTCTCAGGATCCGCAGTACCCGTGCCCCGACCACAGGCAGGGGCCTCACTGTGGATATGAACCTCTCCAGCAGGATCGGCACCTGACGCTCTCCCTGACCAGCCATCCAGGGCAGGAGGTGATGCCAGAGCTGAGGGGGTATGCTGGGAAGGAGTACCGGCTGAGGCTGGTGCTGGCCTGGGACGCCTGGAGACATGACCCGTACATGAGTACCTCGGACCTCCGCATCTTGGCTACCCTCACCAACACTAACCTGGTGGCCGCCCCGGCACACGGGGTGTCCGCCAACACTACCCACATCTTCTGCTGGTGGCCGGTGCAGTTGGGAGACGTCGGGAGGGAGGAGGTCAGGCTGGAGGTGTCGTATCCGAACGATCACCACTACCTGACCGGACCCGACGGACGTCGCCGACGAGAGAGACGTGAAGTACGACGGTTTACGTACCAGGTGGACGTGGAGGAGGAAGTGTGTCTACCACACACTCTGGTAGCCAACCTCCTAAAGTCGGTGTCTGGCACCATCACCCAGCCTCCCGCCTCCAGCTGGAGGGTATCTACTCCGGCAGGAGGGAATGTAATCCAAACTCTTACCACCCTACCTTCTGCTGGAGCCTGGAACATCGCCCCCCAGGCGCCAGTCCCGCCCCACTGCCCCTTGACCCCTCCCAATGTATACCCAAGGACGGGTCGTGCTTGGAGAGGTCACTGTTCCTGGATCTACCGCCCTACCACCTGCACTACGGCCATTACACCTTCCGTCTGCTGACCAACCTCACCACCATAAACACCCAGCAGTGCACGGGCGGGGTGGTGAGGGTTGAGAGGTCGCCCCTTACCGTACAAGTGAAGGGACATTCTAGCAGGAGACACAGCCAGGGGTTACCGCTGGTGCTGGAGGCGTCCTGGCAGGACCCTGACTTGCCGCCTGCCGCCTCTACCCACCATCTGGTAGCCACCTGGACCTGCTCCAGCACGGACCCGACCCCGGGACACCCCTGCACCACGCGTCAGCTGGCCCAGGACCCGCGAGTCACGGTGCAGCGAGGGGGGAGGCTCCTGACGGTGGCGCGGAACACCCTGAGGGTCGGCCAAACCTACACCTTCACCGTACACGTGAAGGACGGGAGGGAAGAGGAGAGTCGTGAGGTAGGGCAGACCAGGGTGGCAGTGGAGGTAGTAAGCGGTGTGGTGCCCAACCTGAGACTACACTGCCTCAACCAGTGCGGCCACACACACCTCCTCCTGCCACACGACCGCTCGATACTGTGGGTGGAGTGCCTCTCCTGCCGCACGAGCCCAGTCCCCGTCTATTACCAGTGGAGCATCAGCCGACGCGACCTACACTCACCTCAGGAGATAGAATGGCACCAGGCCACGGAAGCCGGGGTCAGCGAAGGCCTCGAGTTGACCCGGGTGGAGATCAAGCCGGGTCACTTAGCACCCGGAGCCCAATACCACGTCAGGGTGAGAGGTCAGTACCGACCCTCTACCCCACTTCACTACCAGTATCTCGCTACACTCGCCAACCCCTCTCCCATCTGACCTGACCTGACCTCCTACAAGACTTGAAAGGCCATCTGACCTGGTCTGACCTCCTACAAGACTTGAAAAGCCATCTGTACTATACTAATGGCCTTTGACCTGACTCTTACTTTCATCTTTTCTATATGCTCAACTTCATTAACCCACATCTTCCCTACATCCTCAACACCACTAGCCATTCACCTGACCCTGGCGGATCAATCAAAAACTCGTTTAATTAACCCCAACATCTTTACTACATCCTCATCTTCACTGATATACACTTACAATTACCCTTCAACATCACTAAACTACATCTTCACTACACCTTCAACATCACTAAACTACATCTTCACTACACCTTCAACATCACTAAACTACATCTTCACTACACCTTCAACATCACTAAACTACATTTTCACTACACCTTCAACATCACTAAACTTCATCTTCACTACACCTTCAACATCACTAAACTACATCTTCACTACACCTTCATCTTCATTAAGCTGAATCCTCACTACACTAAGTCCGCACCACACCTATGACAGCACTACATCCTCGACACTAGTGGCTTTTGAACTGACACCTCCCCCCCCCACCTCCTCCTCCTCTCCTCCCCTACGGATCAGGTCAAAGGCAACATTCACGTCGCATCTTCACTACTCCCCCAGTGTCGTGGACGAGAACACACACACACACACACACACACACACAACTGTCGTCTGTCGCAGCCCAAATTACCAAGAAAATAAAGAGACGGGAAGCGTGATATACACGATAATGATACTCGTCATTTCCGACGTTACACCACATTAAGATAATGGATGACAATGACGAGATTGCTTTAATTTTTTTTTCTCTCTCTCTCTCTCTCTCTCTCTCTCTCTCTCTTAAGCTTTGGCAGAGTCAACTTTCCATCAGGTACAACAAGTAAAAAGAGAGAGAGAGAGAGAGAGAGAGAGAGAGAGAGAGAGAGAGAGAGAGAGAGAGAGAGGAAAAAGGGCATATAATATATATTTCAAGGCTAAGGTGCCTACGAACATTGTAAATACTCCCCCCTCAAGATGCCAGATCAGGGCTCGGCTGGGGTTGCGGACGGCCCGAGACCCCCGCGCTGGCTGCTGACTGGTGGACGGCAGCCAATGCTCCCTTACTGAGAGGCTGGTCTACCACGCGTGTTGATGATATCACGCTATCCTCCACGCTGAAAACCACACACGTAAACAACGTTGTTGAAGAACATGTCTTGCCTACAGAGCGACACAAGAACTATAACAGACACGACACTCTCCTTGTTGCCAGGTACTTCCTGCTGTTGTGTTATTTACTGACATCATATACTTACAAGTCTCATTAATGATAGATAGTCAAAGCTTCCCTATCAGTCGACACACGAGAGCATTTAGATATGATCTCTTTTCCTATTCACTAATCCTATTTACTTAAGTAAACTCTGGAACCTGTATTTAAAATCCGGTTATGTCCACCCGTGAACACAAAAAGCAATTTCCTTAATCAATGAATCAGATATAAGGGATGCTTTTCCCCTGTCGTAGTGCATTATAGTCTAATATCACAGTCTACCAACGACACAGTCAGTCTACAAGACTTCCTAACAATAATGTCACAGTGACGTCACATCCGGGGTGCTCCAGAGTTGCCAAACACTGAGAAAAGAAAAAGAAATAAAATTACCAGTAAAATAATATTCCGTGTTGAAGGTGAGAATCAGCCACGTCTGCTTGATATTTATTGGCCCTTTCAGTGGGACGGTACGACCCCTGAGAATCATCACGGTACGACCCCTGAGAATCATCACGGTACGACCCCTAAGAATCATCACGATACGACCCCTGAGCATTACCACGGTACGACCCCTGAGCATTACCACGGTACGACCCCTGAGCATTACCACGGTACGACCCCTGAGCATTACCACGGTACGACCCCTGAGCATTATCACAATACGACTCCTTAACATCATCATCGTGCGACCCCTGAGAATCACGGTACGACCCCTGAGCATCATCACGGTACGACCCCTGAGCATCACCACGGTACAACCCCTGAGAATCATCACGGTACGACCCGTGATTATCACCACAGTACGACCACTGAGCATCATCACGGTACGACCCCTGAGCATCACCACGGTACGACCCGTGAGCATCACCACGTTACGACCTCTGAGCATCACAGAACGACCCCTGAGTATCACCACGGTACGACCCCTGAGAATCATCACGGTACGACCCCTGAGCATCACCACGGTACGACCCCTGAGAATCATCACGGTACGACCCCTGCGAACCATCACGGTACGACCCCTGAGCATCACCACGGTACGACCCCTGCGAATCATCACGGTACGACCCCTGAGCATCACCACGGGACGACCCCTGAGAATCATCACGGTACGACCCCTGAGCATCACCACGGTACGACCCCTGAGAATCATCACGGTACGACCCCTGCGAATCATCACGGTACGACCCCTGAGCATCACCACGGTACGACCCCTGCGAATCATCACGGTACGACCCCTGAGCATCACCACGGGACGACCCCTGAGAATCATCACGGTACGACCCCTGAGAATCATCACGGTACGACCCCTGAGCATCACCACGGGACGACCCCTGAGAATCATCACGGTACGACCCCTGCGAATCATCACGGTACGACCCCTGAGCATCACCACGGGACGACCCCTGAGCATCACCACGGGACGACCCCTGCGAATCATCACGGTACGACCCCTGAGCATCACCACGGTACGACCCCTGAGAATCATCACAGTACGACCCCTGAGCATTACCACGGTACGACTCCTAAGCATCACCACGGTACGACCCCTGAGCATCACCACGGGACGACCCCTGCGAATCATCACGGTACGACCCCTGAGCATCACCACGGTACGACCCCTGAGAATCATCACAGTACGACTCCTAAGCATCACCACGGTACGACCCCTGAGCATCACCACGGTACGACCTCTGAGAATCGCCATCACACCCTGGGGTGGTACCGTCATGGACGCAAGGCAGGTAATTATACCTAGTGGGCTCCATGTGATGCAGTGGGCTCCATGTGATGCAGTGGGCTCCATGTTATCCAGTGGGCTCCATGTGATGCAGTGGGCTCCATGTGATGCAGTGGGCTCCATATTATCGAGTGGGCTCCATGTGATGCAGTGGGCTCCATGTGATGCAGTGGGCTCCATATTATCGAGTGGGCTCCATGTGATGCAGTGGGCTCCATGTGATGCAGTGGGCTCCATATTATCGAGTGGGCTCCATGTGATGCAGTGGGCTCCATGTTATCCAGTGGGCTCTATGTGATGCAGTGGGTCCATGTGATGCAGTGGGCTCCATGTGATGCAGTGGGCTCCATGTTATCGAGTGGGCTCCATGTGATGCAGTGGGTCCATGTGATGCAGTGGGCTCCATGTTATCGAGTGGGCTCCATGTGATGCAGTGGGCTCCATGCGATGCAGTGGGCTCCATGTTATCCAGTGGGCTCCATGTGATGCAGTGGGTCCATGTGATGCAGTGGGCTCCATGTTATCCAGTGGGCTCCATGTGATGCAGTGGGCTCCATGTGATGCAGTGGGCTCCATGTGATGCAGTGGGCTCCATGTGATCCTGGGACTAGGCAGGGGTACAGAGAGAGAGGTGGACGTACCATCCACTAGACTTCCTTGTCTCCTGGACCATCTCCCATGACCACACGGGCAATGGACTGGTCCACAAGTTCATATTCACAATGGCCTTTACCTACAACTACGTGTGCGATGTACAACCCACATATCATCCATCTATCTACAACTACGTGTGTGATGTACAACCCACATATCATCCATCTATTTACTGACTACATGTGCGATGTACAACCCACATATCATCCATCTATCTACTGCTGACCCACACCTTTATCGTGTACCTTGATGGTGCTGGCAACTGAGGTATTGATGCTGGTCTTCAGGTAGTAAACATGAGGACGGGGAGGACTGCACTGCCTTCTGTCCCTGACTTTATCACCGGCCTGTGCGCCACCTCAGAAGCCCGCCGCCGCTACCACCACCACCTCCTCCGTCCCCCAGGTGTGCACAACTATCGTGTGAGTGACGACCCCAGGGGCCGTATGCAGAAAACTTCTTAGAATGCTTAAATATGCTTAACCCCAAAGAATTTTACTTAACTTTAAGAATTTCGCTAAGCATGATTCTGAAAGCTGTCCTACGCTTAAGTATTTGCTTAGAAGACGACAAATACTTTGACCCAAACTGCATTTCATCCTTCTTAAATCTTATGCTTAAGTTTTGCTAAGCATCGTGCTTAGTCCTTTTCTGTGTGGCACTTAAGTCACTTGCTCAGCTAAACATAGAAATAAGAAATCTAAGAATTTTTCTGCATACGACCCCAGGTGCCCCGCGTTCACTGGCTCGCTCTCATCTACACACGCTGCAGCTGGTGGCTCACCAGCCTCACTCACTCACTCACTCAGTATGGCCCATGCATCACCCTCAGCACGGGGCTACCCTTCCCACACCACAGCTCTCATAACTGATGATGGACACTGTCGTCCAGATCAACTTAAGTGCTCAAGTCTGACAATACGATCTTACACACACACACACACACACACACACATTGGATTCTTGTGGGATACCAAAAAGGCCAGTGCGGATCATGCTGTCTCCACATCTATAACATATCAAGCACTCCCAAACGTAACGTATGATCCACCAACACTGTGAACTGTGTGTAGTTATCTCATGGCACTGAGATACACAGCCCAACGCTCACCTCACCACGTAATCTCCTTTCTGACTCCACTACCCTCAGCTCTTGCAACACCCCACCTTCAGGCCACGGTGCTCTGCAGGAAACTCTTCCCTCCAACGTTCACTCCCCTCTGCCACTTGATGTCACTAACAAACACGTCTATTATCTACGAACTCCTTCGTAGATCGCAGCCGAGCGTCACGGCTCTCTCTCTACCCTCCCCCGGCCACTATACCAAACTTAAGCCACAGTCAGTAGCGATAACACAGCGGGACATGAGGACTTAACACCTACAAACACATGCTGACACACTTGGTAACTGGAGCATCTGTTATGATCGCTTACGTTAACGGAACATTGATATAGAAACCATCGGATCTGTAACAAGCAGTACGACACCGTAACTACCACCAGACGACGTACAGGTTAATGGGTGACACGTCTTGCATTGCTGCAGAAAACAACTGTATTCCCGAGCATCCTCCGTGGGTTATGCCCAGCACTTGATAAGACATACAGTTCAACATGACATTATAGAGCGTGTCTTAAAAAAAAAAACCTGCCATTAGAGGCGTTAATAAGGCTTGAAGAACACTGTCATTACCATCACCTTCCCCTCCCCGTCCATTATGATGTGTATATGATCATCTCCTGCACCTCCTCCTCCTCCTCTGCACCACTACCAGTGCAGCTAAAATCCTGTCCTGCTGTATCGCTAGCCTCAAATCTGACCCTCCATGACACATGCTCCTCCCATTGTCATCCCCCGTCGTCAATATAGCATTGTATATCGTCAGTCTAGTATGTGAATGCACCCAGATACGCCAGTATTATACTACTTTGCATTATACCACAACCATTGTCATACTAAACCCCCCCCCTTCCCTCCCCCCTAACCTCTCTCCCCCTTTTGCCACTGGGACAATGACCCTCCAAATCTCTGGGCCCACTAGAACGCTCCTGTCACCCACCTGTGTCGGATATTTTATCCCCAGTGGGCGCTACTATACATACATGTATGATGACTTCACCTATGTCTCTCTCCCACTGCAACAATGAGACACTCTCTATCTCTATATGTCTATGTTTGGACATTTATACACACTTTAAACTGACCAATCAAGGCCAAGATATGGACGATCGTTAAAACGTGAGAAAGGTTCAAATTGTTCGACAGTTCTGAGTGAAAGAAACGATTACGGTATACTGTGGGGTCGAGGGTTCAAGAAAAAGCGACGTGACGTCATTCCTACGTCACACTGGGAATCATACATGACGTCACTAATGAGATCACGAGAGGAAGAGAGCCAATCATATCTGGGGTGACGTCATCATGGTCGCCGCGTAACATCTCACATGTGTGACGCTGGCATGACTGACTCACTGGTCACGCCCAGCACACACACTCTGTCAACCTTGGCAACGCTTCCACTGGACCAGTTCTAGTGGCAGTAGAGACGTCCCTCACAGCTCATAATATGAGGTCCCTCATGAAACTCATAATATGAGGTCCCTCATGAAACTCATAATATGAGGTCCCACATGAAACTCATAATATGAGGTCCCACACGGCTCATAACATGAGGTCCCTCACGGAACTCATAATATGAGGTTTGTGAGGTCCCATACGGAACTGATAGCGTCCCTAAATACCCAAGCCAACGATCCCCCCCTCAGTATATACAATACATGGCCCTAACTGCCAATTCAGGGTCTTGTAACTGCCAATCCAATGCCCTGAAAAACACGAGAATACTACCATCCTAACAATCCACCACGGGTCGGAAGGGCTACCTCCCCCTCTCTTCACAGGATGTATCAGTTGGGTTATAATAAATTATGATAATACATCTTTCTTTTCTTCAATTATCATAAATAACAATGAATTATCATAACACATCTTTTTTTCTTCAATTATCATAAATAACAATGAATTATCATAACACATCTTTTTTTTCCTTCAATTATCATAAATAACCTTTATCATGGAAATGTTAATGTTCATATCTCTTTAACATCACAAAGGTGGAACATAAACATGTTATTCATCCCCTCCACCAGAGAGGCCCCTCCTATAATACAGGATTTACGAGAACATATATATCCTAGTACCTGTAACCAGTACCAGGGCCCACACCTGAGCTGGGAACTAGTACCATGACCACACCTGAGCTGGGAACTAGTACCATGACCCCTACCTGAGCTGAGAACTAGTACCATGACCCCACCTGAGCTGGGAACTAGTACCATGACCCCACCTGAGCTGGGAACTAGTACTATGACCCCCACCTGAGCTGGGAACTAGTACCATGACCCCACCTGAGCTGGGAACTAGTACCATGACCCCACCTGAGCCGGGAACTAGTACCATGACCCCACCTGAGCTGGGAACTAGTACTATGACCCCCACCTGAGCTGAGAACTAGTACCATGACCCCACCTGAGCTGGGAACTAGTACTATGACCCCCACCTGAGCTGGGAACTAGTACCATGACCCCCCACCTGAGCTGGGAACTAGTACCATGACCCCCACCTGAGCTGGGAACTAGTACTATGACCCCCCAACTGAGCCGGGAACTAGTACCATGACCCCCACCTGAGCTGGGAACTAGTACCATGACCCCCACCTAAGCTGGGAACTAGTACCATGACCCCACCTGAGCTGGGAACTAGTACTATGACCCCCACCTGAGCTGGGAACTAGTACCATGGCCCCCACCTGAGCTGGGAACTAGTACTATGACCCCACCTGAGCTGGAAACTAGTACTACGACCCCCACTTGAGCTGGGAACTAGTACCATGACCCCACCTGAGCTGAGAACTAGTACCATGACCACACCTGAGCTGAGAACTAGTACCATGACCCCACCTGAGCTGGGAACTAGTACCATGACCCCACCTGAGCTGGGAACTAGTACCATGACTCCCACCTGAGCTGAGAACTAGTACCATGACCCCACCTGAGCTGGGAACTAGTACCATGACCCCACCTGAGCTGGGAACTAGTACCATGACTCCCACCTGAGCTGAGAACTAGTACCATGACCCCCACCTGAGCTGAGAACTAGTACCATGACTCCCATCGTTATTCATCATCTATTCATCCAATGAATACTACCCACTCGTCCTTATCCTTCTTGCAGCTACATACTTCACAATGAACTCCTAAGGAAACTTGTATCATGCTGTCTGAGGGGCCCTCGTGCCTGAAGTGGAAAATCCCATCTTTGTGGCACACTTGTGTGACTCAATCAGCCAGCCACGACAGTGGAGACGGAAAGTTGTTCTTGTGCTTTATTATCTGACTGGTGGCCCTGTGTGTCTGAATAATAAAACCATTCTCTGGGTGGCTCATAAACTCAACCATTACCTCAGTAATATTGGGCTCGCGTGCCAGAGGGGTAAATATTCCTTGTGAGTGGCCCACTTGTTGTGACTCGATAAAAATCCCCTCTGAGTGGCCGGCAAGGCCGAACCCGGTGATCAGTGGACCCCGTAATGCCAAAGTATCAGCTGTTTACATTTCCTTGAGATAATTACGACGTAACTTTGCAACACGTATTGAAATAGTTCATGATTTTAATTACAGTAGTAATTATCGTACGTGCGTACCTCGTAAAGCTTGGCCAAAATCAAGAGGGAAACAATAAGCAACCACGTCGCTTGGGAATCAGAACTGAAAGCGAGGCATATTGTAAATAGCGGAAATGTTCGCTACAATACCGCAGCTACAAAATGAACCTTTACATAAATGCTCTTAGCACAATCTATTTTCGGCGCGTCCCAGTACCAGAAATAATAATGGACCTGTTGCTCTGTGTCGGCGTTAGACACAATATCTGAATTACGGGAAAGTTCTAATGGTAAAAAGAGAAATTGTAAGATCACGCACGAAGCGCTGACGCTAAATTGAAGCGCCTCCTGTGTCGTGCGCGGGGGAGAGGATGTACGTCTGTCACTCCTGGTGTCGGGTGTGTCAACTAAACTGGCTTGCCGACTCCAGACGTCGAGAAGGTTTACCAAACCTGTTATTCCCTGGTGGCGGAGATGATAACTACGGGTCGGGAATGGGTGGAGGGGTGATGGGTAAGATGTTATTAGTGATGGGGTGGTTGTAATATACTGGTGGAGAGAAGATAGTGGTGGAAGTGTGGTGTAAGATACAGGTGGTAAATGGAATGGGATGTACAATAATGGTGGAAAAGAGTGCGAGGTAATGGTGGAAATGAGGTGGGTGGGTGGTGGTGGTAGTGGACAACAAGATACCGTTGTGGAAGAGTGGAATGTAAGACACTGGTGGTTCAGGTGGAGATTGAAATGTAAGATAATGATGTACACAGAGTGTAAGATACGGGTGAAGGCAGAGAGTACAGTATAAGATAAGGATGTGGCATGTATGAAGGTCGTATACACACACACACACACACCACCTGCGTCACACCAACCGGAACACTTGCTTCGTGACGTCAAAGGGAAAAGTTGTGTTGGCTCCACCCACCGCATAAGGCCACTCCCACCCGGGAGCACCCGCGTCTCTCTTACCTCACCTTCAATACAATATCATCGCATTATATACTTCATATATCCAACAACACAACACCACCACCGCCATGATAAATTTATGACCGCTCTACGGGATGGTTTTTAACAAAGCATTCCCAAACATCAGCGTTAAACGCCTAACTTAAAAAAATGGTATGAGTCGTTAAGGCAGTTACAATGGTGGTAGGAACTGACTGACAGATGGCTGGCAAGGGTGGTGAATGGTGCCGGCAGCCAGCCAGGATCTCGTACAGTCATAACACTCACGAATGTTTACTTTTTCTTTTCTTTCACACTATTCGCCATTTCCCGCGTTAGCGAGGTAGCGTCAAGAACAGAGGATTGGGCCTTTGAGGGAATATCCTCACCTGGCCCACTTCTCTGTTCCTTCTCTTGGGGGAAAAAAAAAAAGGAAAAAAGAGAGAGAAGGATTTCCAGCCCCCCCCCCTCCCTTCCCTTTTGGTTTACTATTATTATTATTATAATTACCATAATCATTATTATTGTTATGTCGTACATTCAAAACACTCACGAATATTTACTATTATTGTTATTATCATTATAATTACCATAATCATTATTATTGTTACTTTTTTTTACATACTATTCGCCATTTCCCGTATTAGCGAGGTAGCGTTAAGAATAGAGGACTGAACCTCTGAGGGAATATCCTCACTTGGCCCCCTTTTCTGTTCCTTCTTTTGGAAAATTAAAAACGAGAGGGGAGGATTTCCCGCCCCCCGCTCCCTCCCCTTTTAGTCGCCTTCTACAACACGCAGGGAATACGTGGGAAGTATTCTTTCTCCCCTATCCCCAGGGATTGTTGTTACTATCATTATAATTATAATTATATTTATAATTATTATTATCAATGCTATTACTATTATTACCATTATCATTATCATTATTATAATTATCATTATTATTATTATTATTATTACTATTATTATTACTATTATTATTATCATTATCATTATTATTCTAATCATCCCAAAGTTTTTAAAGTCTAGACTTGTGTTAGAGTCAACAGTAATATTTGTAAGGATGTGATTGCCTAACTGTATTGTACAAGGGGGCCAGTAAGACCCTTGAGTATGAACCAACCTTGGAGTGCGTCAAGTCTACGACAATGTAAACGTTTTACCAACATTCGTATGAGTCATTTACAACTCTGCATTTACACAGGAGACCGAAATATTTACAACTCGGCATTTACACAAGCGCCCGAGATATTTATAACTCGGCATTTACACAGGAGACCGATAAATACAACTCGGCATTTACACAGGAGACCGAGATATTTACAACTCGGCATTTATACAGGAGACCGAGATATTTACAACTCGGCATTTACACAAGCGCCCGAGATATTTACAACTCGGCATTTACACAGGAGACCAAGATATTTACAACTAAGCATTTACACAGGAGACCGAGATATTTACAACTCGGCATTTACACAGGAGACCGAGATATTTACAACTCGGCATTTACACAGGCGCCCGAGATATTTACAACTAGGCATTTACACAAGCGCCCGAGATATTTACAACTCGGCATTTACACAGGAGACCGAGATATTTACAACTCGGCATTTACACAGGAGACCGAGATATTTACAACTCGGCATTTACACAGGAGACCGAAATATTTACAACTCGGCATTTACACAGGAGACCGAGATATTTACAACTTGGCATTTACACAAGCGTCCGAGATATTTACAACTAGGCATTTACACAAGCGCCCGAGATATTTACAACTCGGCATTTACACAGGCGCCCGAGATATTTACAACTCGGCATTTACACAGGCGCCCGAGATATTTACAACTCGGCATTTTCACAGGAGACCGAGATATTTACAACTCGGCATTTACACAGGCGCCCGAGATATTTACAACTCGGCATTTACACAGGCGCCCGAGATATTTACAACTCGGCATTTACACAGGAGACCGAGATATTTACAACTCGGCATTTACACAGGCGCCCGAGATATTTACAACTCGGCATTTACACAGGCGCCCGAGATATCTACAACTCGGCATTTACACAGGAGACCGAGATATTTACAACTAGGCATTTACACAGGCGCCCGAGATATTTACAACTCGGCATTTACAAAGGCGCCCGAGATATTTACAACTCGGCATTTACACAGGAGACCGAGATATTTACAACTAGGCATTTACACAGGCGCCCGAGATATTTACAACTCGGCATTTACAAAGGCGCACGAGATATTTACAACTCGGCATTTACACAGGCGCCCGAGATATTTACAACTAGGCATTTACACAGGAGACCGAGATATTTACAACTCGGCATTTACACAGGAGACCGAGATATTTACAACTCGGCATTTACACAGGAGACCGAGATATATTAAACAACGTGTGCTTGGTGAATTCAAACGGGCGACCCAGGTATCTTCAATGTTTTCGGACTTCCTACAACTGTTGTGATGTAAAACCTGAACTGACGCTTAGGTGAAAACCACAGTTGTAGATAATGGTTAATGTCTCATCTGAAGATTGTAAGTAAGACGGACAAACAAAGGAAAAAAAATCATATATCCCAGATGGTTCCGATGAATTTCGAAGTGATCAACACGGCTCGTGTGTTGTCTCTGTTGGGTTGGTAACCGTAAATATGTAACGAATTTCCTTATAATTATAGCAGGCCAACTTCATACTCATTTTCAACGAAATATGAAATAAATACTATTTTACGTAAACTGACGGGAAATGTGGCAAGCAAGCAATATATTATATCATCATGATGGCACGGGGGGGGGGGGGGGGGGGGGGGACGTAATGAGGCCAGACTAATGGACATTTCTCAGAATCCTTCGTCAGTCGTCAATGGTAACGCACTGTTTCTCACGATAATTGTTACGATCCTTGTTCTTACTTGTGTGTGTATGATATGAACACTGACCATGTGTATGCCGACCATACCTGAAACTCACATCAGTTTATTAAAATGTATTTACACACACACACACACACACACACACACACACATACTGTTGTGAAATATGAGGGTTCAATCCGTAAAACCTAATTGTTTATCCTACAATGTAAAACTACAGCTGGGATGACACTCTTACTGTACTGGGGCAATGGAGTGCTCGTCTGTCTATCTATCCATCTATCTATGTGCTTGAAATTAATAACTTGGCCACGGCATTAGGGATATACTTTAAACTTGGGGAGACATGTTTGGCCTGGCTTTTCAGGAGCAATGCTTCCCTAAGAAACTATATATATATATATATATATATATATATATATATATATATATATATATATATATATATATATATATATATATATCCAAACTCAGTCACCAGCTTCTGCAGTTTCTCACATGAATCAGCCACCAGCGCTGTATCATCAGCGAACAACAACTGACTCACTTCCCAAGCTCTCTCATCCCCAACAGACTTCATACTTGCCCCTCTTTCCAAAACTCTTGCATTTACCTCCCTAACAACCCCATCCATAAACAAATTAAACAACCATGGAGACATCATACACCCCTGCCGCAAACCTACATTCACTGAGAACCAATCACTTTCCTCTCTTCCTACACGTACACATGCCTTACATCCTCGATAAAAACTTTTCACTGCTTCTAACAACTTTCCTCCCACACCATATATTTGGAAAAGTGTGTGGAAGAAGAAAGTTAAGAGTAAATGTGAATAAGAGCAAGGTTATTAGGTACAGCAGGGTTGAGGGTCAAGTCAATTGGGAGGTGAGTTTGAATGGAGAAAAACTGGAGGAAGTGAAGTGTTTTAGATATCTGGGAGTGGATCTGGCAGCGGATGGAACCATGGAAGCGGAAGTGGATCATAGGGTGGGGGAGGGGGCGAAAATCCTGGGGGCCTTGAAGAATGTGTGGAAGTCGAGAACATTATCTCGGAAAGCAAAAATGGGTATGTTTGAAGGAATAGTGGTTCCAACAATGTTGTATGGTTGCGAGGCGTGGGCTATGGATAGAGTTGTGCGCAGGAGGATGGATGTGCTGGAAATGAGATGTTTGAGGACAATGTGTGGTGTGAGGTGGTTTGATCGAGTGAGTAACGTAAGGGTAAGAGAGATGTGTGGAAATAAAAAGAGCATGGTTGAGAGAGCAGAAGAGGGTGTTTTGAAGTGGTTTGGGCACATGGAGAGGATGAGTGAGGAAAGATTGACCAAGAGGATATATGTGTCGGAGGTGGAGGGAACAAGGAGAAGAGGGAGACCAAATTGGAGGTGGAAAGATGGAGTGAAAAAGATTTTGTGTGATCGGGGCCTGAACATGCAGGAGGGTGAAAGGAGGGCAAGGAATAGAGTGAATTGGAGCGATGTGGTATACCGGGGTTGACGTGCTGTCAGTGGATTGAAGCAAGGCATGTGAAGCGTCTGGGGTAAACCATGGAAAGCTGTGTAGGTATGTATATTTGCGTGTGTGGACGTATGTATATACATGTGTATGGGGGGGGGGGGGCCATTTCTTTCGTCTGTTTCCTTGCGCTACCTCGCAAACGCGGGAGACAGCGACAAAGTATAATAAATAAATAAAAATAAATAAATATATATATATATATATATATATATATATATATATATATATATATATATATATAGATTATATATATATATATATATATATATATATATATATATATATATATATATATATATATAGATCTATATATATATATATATATATATATATATATATATATATATAGATCTATATATATATATATATATATATATATATATATATATAGAGAGAGAGAGAGAGAGAGAGAGAGAGAGAGAGAGAGAGAGAGAGAGAGAGAGAGAGAGAGAGAGAGAGAGAGAACCAGCACAGGCCACCATGACAAACCCATGGTGTCTCTTTCCCTGACCAGATGTGCAGACGGACCACCACGGCCAGTGTGGATGGATATATGTGGTCTTCGAATGCTCTTGTAATACCTGAATGTGTTGGATTTCTTCTGTTGAATGTAGGTTGAGGGTGGCAGACTTTACTGACACTGGTATGGATGACAAGCCTTTTACGCCCAACCAATCTCAGTGACCAGACGGCTCACTATTGAGTCCAGGTCTGGGGACAGTGGAGGCCTTGGGTGAGGGGAGGATGAGGGATGGGGGAGGGATAGGCAACTTGGAAGGGGAGTATGAAGGTCTTTGAGAAGGGGAGGGGCCGTGCAGGGGGTGTTGACTCTGTGGAGGGGAGAGCAGTGTAATGGGTGAGGGGTCTGGCAGGGAAGGGCCACGAAGGGACCACACACAATGATCGAATGCGTGGAAGCTGGCTAGGTTTAAGGACGACCCAGGAAGCATGCGTCAGTAATGTACAATCAAACGTTCATAACAAAAATGGCTTTGTACAAAAAGAAAAACCTGACCTTCCGAGCTCAATTCAAAAAGTTACACGTGATTCATACCAATTCTGAAATATCACATGTTTCCAAGAAATTCAGCAGAGAATACGTGTGTATATATTTAACATACAATGGGATTAGGGAAGGCGTATGTTGTTACCCAGCACTGTCGACCAACCAGCGAGCCAGCGTCCCCACGTGTTGCCATCACAACTTGCCAGCGATCACTTGACGAGTGGTCTTATTATCATAAATACCATGACTTCATCTCCGTTCCCATGCTTTGAAAGAGTGAACGTCATCTTACATTTCTGAGGACATATTCTCGTCAAGGTTACGTTACCTCCTTGACTCACAATAAGAAAACACCGTTAATTGTACTCAACTCTCCTCCCGCGCAACGAAGTGTACCCTGTGCTACAACAGAAGTGGTAATGTCTTTCCCTGTGCTACAACAGAAGTGGTAATGTCTTTCCCTGTGCTACAACAGAAGTGGTAATGTCTTTCCCTGTGCTACAACAGAAGTGGTAATGTCTTTCCCTGTGCTACAACAGAAGTGGTAATGTCTTTCCCTGTGCTACAACAGAAGTGGTAATGTCTTTCCCTGTGCTACAACAGAAGT
Source organism: Panulirus ornatus (assembly GCF_036320965.1). Classification (NCBI taxonomy): domain Eukaryota; kingdom Metazoa; phylum Arthropoda; class Malacostraca; order Decapoda; family Palinuridae; genus Panulirus; species Panulirus ornatus. The sequence continues at coordinate 15,552,912 of NC_092234.1, forward strand.
GGTAATGTCTTTCCCTGTGCTACAACAGAAGTGGTAATGTCTTTCCCTGTGCTACAACAGAAGTGGTAATGTCTTTCCCTGTGCTACAACAGAAGTGGTTATGTCTTTCCCAACCAGGGAAATATAATGCTTTCCCTTACTTTCGTCGCCTCTACTTCATCTTCCCAACAGTGAGCAGTCATAACTTGGTTATTTAGTGAAAATGTATTTGACTTAATCTTGTATTTTCAATTACCTTTACAGCTGGTGCGGACGTGTTCGACCTCACCCATAAGGGTAATTTCAGTTGGCTAATGAGACGGGTCTCAAAGATGTACTGTAAATAATGGTGTTGATATAGTCTTTGACCTGGACCCGTAAGTGTAAGGTCAGAGGCCATTTCCACCGAAGGGCAATAAGGTCTTGTGCTCCGTTTAAGATGCTGTAATCTATCTGGACCTGCCACGAAAATAACTCCCTTTAAACTAACACACCAACTGATCCACGTAAGACACCAATTACTTAAAAGTCTTTTACTCCTGCACTTAGCCAGAAGCAGCGCTCGTAAACTTAAAAAAAAAAGAAACGCCATATTGAAAGTAAAGATAATCCAGTGCATTTATACTGACGCCTCTCTTTCAACAGCCCAAAGAAAACGGATTAGAAAAATGTAAAGCAAATGAATTGATCGCCATATTCATAGTTCT
>NC_092234.1:15561097-15563597 GCF_036320965.1 Panulirus ornatus
TCATCCATTCAGCATATGAGGATCCAACCCCTGAGAGAGGCGACTTACAGTCATGTTATCATGCCTAAAGGTCGTACCGTTGTGCTCAAAAGGTCGTACCGTTGTGCTAAAAGGATCGTACCGTCGTGTTCGAGGGTGCACCGTCGTGTTTGAGGGTCGTACCGTCGTGGTTTAGGGGTTTGTACCGTCGTGTTCAAGGGTCGCACCGCCGTGTTCAAGGGTCGTACAGTCGTGCTCAAGGGTCGTACCGTCGTGCTCAAAGGATGTACCGTTGTGTTCAAGGGTCGTACGTCGTGCTCAAGGGTCGGACCCTCGTGCTGATGGGTCGTATCGTCGTGCTCAAGGGTCGCACCCTCGTGCTCAAGGGTCGTACCGTCGTACTCAAGGGTCGTATCGTCGCAACCAAGACACTGGTATCTGGCAGAGAGAGAGAGAGATGAGAGAGAGAGAGAGAGAGAGGAGAGAGGAGAGGGGAGAGAGGAGAGAGAGAGAACCAGCACAGGCCACCATGACAAACCCATGGTGTCTCTTTCCCGGACCAGATGTCCAGACGGACCACCACGGCCAGTGTGGATGGATATATGTGGTCTTCGAATGCTCTTGTAATACCTGAATGTGTTGGATTTCTTCTGTTGAATGTAGGTTGAGGGTGGCAGACTTTACTGACACTGGTATGGATGACAAGCCTTTTAAGCCCAACCAATCTCAGTGACCAGACGGCTCACTATTGAGTCCAGGTCTGGGGACAGTGGAGGCCTTGGGTGAGGGGAGGATGAGGGATGGGGGAGGGATAGGCAACTTGGAAGGGGAGTGTGAAGGTCTTTGAGAAGGGGAGGGGCCGTGCAGGGGGTGTTGACTCTGTGGAGGGGAGAGCAGTGTAATGGGTGAGGGGTCTGGTAGGGAAGGGCCACGAAGGGACCACACACAATGATCGAATGCGTGGAAGCTGGCTAGGTTTAAGGACGACCCAGGAAGCATGTGTCAGTAATGTACAATCAAACGTTCATAACAAAAATGGCTTTGTACAAAAAGAAAAACCTGACCTTCCGAGCTCAATTCAAAAAGTTACACGTGATTCATACCAATTCTGAAATATCACATGTTTCCAAGAAATTCAGTAGAGAATATGTGTGTATATATTTAACATACAATGGGATTAGGGAAGGCGTATGTTGTTACCCAGCACTGTCGACCAACCAGCGAGCCAGCGTCCCCACGTGTTGCCATCACAACTTGCCAGCGATCACTTGACGAGTGGTCTTATTATCATAAATACCATGACTTCATCTCCGTTCCCATGCTTTGAAAGAGTGAACGTCATCTTACATTTCTGAGGACATATTCTCGTCAAGGTTACGTTACCTACTTGACTCACAATAAGAAAACACCGTTAATTGTACTCAACTCTCCTCCCGCGCAACGAAGTGTACCCTGTGCTACAACAGAAGTGGTAATGTCTTTCCCTGTGCTACAACAGAAGTGGTAATGTCTTTCCCTGTGCTACAACAGAAGTGGTAATGTCTTTCCCTGTGCTACAACAGAAGTGGTAATGTCTTTCCCAACCAGGGAAATATAATGCTTTCCTTTACTTTCGTCGCCTCTACTTTATCTTCCCAACAGTGAGCAGCCATAACTTGGTTATTTAGTGAAAATGTATTTGACTTAATCTTTTATTTTCAATTACCTTTACAACTGGTGCGGACGTGTTCGACCTCATCCATAAGGGTAATTTCAGTTGGCTAATGAGACGGGTCTCAAAGATGTACTGTAAATAATGGTGTTGATATAGTCTTTGACCTGGACCCGTAAGTGTAAGGTCAGAGGCCATTTCCACCGAAGGGCAATAAGGTCTTGTGCTCCGTTTAAGATGCTGTAATCTATCTGGACCTGCCACGAAAATAACTCCCTTTAAACTAACACACCAACTTATCCACGTAAGACACCAATTACTTAAAAGTCTTTTCCTCCTACACTTAGCCAGAAGCAGTGCTCGTAAACTTAAAAAAAAAAGAAACGCCAGATTGAAAGTAAAGATAATCCAGTGCATTTATACTGACGCCTCTCTTTCAACAGCCCAAAGAAAACGGATTAGAAAAATGTAAAGCAAATGAATTGATCGCCATATTCATAGTTCTTGAGGCTGAACTAATGCCACAGACATTTCATCTCTGACTCTTTATCGCCACAGCTTGTCCTTAACACCATGGGATCAGAATGTAACATGTTGGTCTCTGTAGCCCATGTGTAAACATCATTCGTCTCGGGATTTCAATGAAGCTGTCATTGGATTTCTTCTCTCATACAGGCTCCCGTTTACATGACCAAGTTGATGCATTACGCCAAACTTCCTCCACTTAGGATAGATGTTGAACACACTGGGTTGTTGAGCAGATGCCTTAACACCGTAATTAGAAAGGGACTTACAAACCAATTTTGTAGCAAGTAGACTAATAAGCACAGGTAGAAACATTTTCCGTCACAGTTAAATGTGTAATGTAAA
>NC_092234.1:15571097-15581097 GCF_036320965.1 Panulirus ornatus
ATCTGTGTGGTCATCCAGTTCTACACATGATGGACAACATCTGTGTTAAGCCAGGGCAAAACGAGTCTCCACTCATCCTTGCATACCTCCCTCACATACACCAGTCCACCCACAGATCCACTACAGCTCACCCACCAGCATGGTTCCTGTGTACCTTCTCACGTCACAAGTGGACTTCATCCTCACACCCAGCCCCCTCTCCACTGTATACTGTCATACATTCGTCTTGTATACTTTCCTCGTCTCGCATTCTATCCACACGGCCAAAACACCTCGACGTATTTATTACGTGGACATTTTGATTATAGATCGTTCATCCATTCAGCATATGAGGATCCAACCCCTGAGAGAGGCGACTTACAGTCATGTTATCATGCCTAAAGGTCGTACCGTTGTGCTCAAAAGGTCGTACCGTTGTGCTAAAAGGATCGTACCGTCGTGTTCGAGGGTCGCACCGTCGTGTTTGAGGGTCGTACCGTCGTGTTCAGGGGTCGTACCGTCGTGTTCAAGGGTCGCACCGCCGTGTTCAAGGGTCGTACAGTCGTGCTCAAGGGTCGTACCGTCGTGCTCAAAGGATCGTACCGTTGTGTTCAAGGGTCGTACTGTCGTGCTCAAGGGTCGGACCCTCGTGCTGATGGGTCGTATCGTCGTGCTCAAGGGTCGCACCCTCGTGCTCAAGGGTCGTACCGTCGTACTCAAGGGTCGTATCGTCGCAACCAAGACACTGGTATCTGGCAGAGAGAGAGAGAGAGAGAGAGAGAGAGAGAGAGAGAGAGAGAGAGAGAGAGAGAGAGAGAGAGAGAGAGAGAGACTTCCACAATTCGTCACATTCCAAGTCGTAATCCAGTACGGCGAACCGTCTCCCACCAATAACCAACACAGGTTTGGCTGCAGGTGTAAACAACAGGGGAAGTTCCACGAACACACTGAGTCTTTTTCTTCGTATCATCATCTCATTACAAGTCGAGGATTCCCAAGCTACCCAGCAACCGCTGATGCTCATCCAAACATCGTCTCATTTAATCATATACGTATTGGTGAAAACAAAAATATCGATACCAAACTAGTGTTAAAACCACACACACACACACACACACACACACACACACACACACACACATAAGAGGTATGTGTTTTGGGAGCAGCTGAGTTGAGTGTGTCAGGAGTTTTGGTGTCAGGTATGAGTGATGGTGATTTAAATGCGAAGGTAAGTAATGTGTCAGTTGAGAGTAGATCTGGTGCGCAGTGGGTATTCCGTGTTACACATGGTCATGTTGAAGAGCTTGTGGAGTCGTGTGCTGAAAGAGGACTTGTGATTGGGAATAACTGATTACAAGAGAGAGGATATTCACATGTATACGTACGTGCGTAGGAGAGATGGTCAGCGGGCATTGGATTACATATCAATTGAGAGGCGCGTAAAAGAGAGACATATGCATGTAAATGTGCTGAGAGGGGCAGCTGGTGGGATGTCTGATCGCTATCTTGTGGAGGCGATGGTGAAGATTTGTAGAGGTGTTCGTAAAAAGGGGAAACAATGTTGGGGAGAAGAGTGGTGAGAGTAAGTGAGCTTGGACAAAAGAATTGTGTGAAGAAATACTAGGAGAGACTTAGTGTAGAATGGCAAAAGGTGAGAGTTAACGATGCGAGGGGAGAGGATGAGGATGGGAGGTACTGACGTAAGCAGTGCTAGCATGTGCAAGAGATGTCTGTGGCACGCGAAAGGTGAGCAGATTAGAAAGGGCAGTGAGTGGTGGCATGAAGAAGTAAATTTGGGCGGCACTTACGGGAAGGAGTGCACATGATTAAGGAGTGTATAAGAGAAAGTGGCAGGAGGTCAAGAGGAAGGTGCAGGGGTTGAAAAAATAAGAGTTAAGGTGAGAGAGTATCATTAAATTTCAGGAAGAATAAAGATTTTTGGAAGGAGGTAAATAATGTGCGAAAAACAAGAGAACAAATGGGAACATCGGTGAAGGGGGGGGGGGGGGGTAAAAAGGGAAGTGATATCAGCGATGAAGTGAGGTAGAAATGGAAAGAGTATTCTGAAGGACTAATATATGTGTTTGACGATAGAGTGGCAGATGAAGGGTGTTTGGGTATGGGTGGTGTGCGAAGTAAGAGAATCATGGAGAGTGGTTTTGTAAAGAAGATGAAGAGAGAAGAGGTGATGAAAGCCTTGCGGGGGATGAAATGTGGCAAGGTGGCGGGATTGGATGGTATTGCAACTGAATTTATTAAGAAAGGGATTGATTGTGTTGATCAAGGATCTTCAGTATATGTATAGATCATGGTGGGGTGCCTGAGTATTGGCGGAATGCATGTATAATGCCACTGTATAAAGGCAAGGGGGATAAAGATGAGTGTCCAAACCACAGAAGTATAAGTTTGCTGATCATATCAATAAGTTGTGTGGGAGGGTACTGATTGAGAGGGTGAAGGTATGCACAGAGGATCAGACAGGGGAGGAGCAGTGTGGGTTCAGAAGTGGTAGAGGATGTGTGGATCAGGTAAATACATGCTTTAAAGAATATGTGTGAGAAATAATTAGAAAAACATGTGGGGTTTCTACGTGGTACTCATAGATCTGGAGAAAGCACACCCCCACACCTACGTACAGACCTTATCCCCACCCACTCTGACGTACTGATGTGATGACCTTGCTCCTGCCCCACACATTTTCCCTTACCGCCACCCACCCCGACTTACAGACCTTACCCTCACCCACCCTGACGTACAGACCTTACCCTCACCCACCCCGACGTACAGCCCTTACCCCCACCCACCCTGACGTACAGACCTTACCCCCACCCACCCTGACGTACAGACCTTACCCCCACCCACCCTGAAGTACCGATATGATGACCTTGCTCCTGCCCGACACATTTTCCCTTTCATGATGCGGGGGAAAGTTCCTCTCTGACGTCATGTAAGGTAAAGTCAGGCAGGTAGTGTAGGTAAGGAGGGGACGGGGGAGATGCTCAGCCACGATATCCCATGTTAAGGTGAGGATCCACTAAGGTCAGGTGAGGATCCACTAAGGTCAGGTGAGGATCCACTTAGGTCAGGTAAGGATCCACTAAGGTCAGGTGAGGATCCACTAAGGTCAGGTGAGGATCCACTAAGGTCAGGTGAGGATCCACTAAGGTCAGGTGAGGATCCACTTAGGTCAGGTAAGGATCCACTAAGGTCAGGTGAGGATCCACTAAGGTCAGGTGAGGATCCACTAAGGTCAGGTGAGGATCCACTAAGGTCAGGTGAGGATCCACTTAGGTCAGGTAAGGATCCACTTAGGTCAGGTGAGGATCCACTTAGGTCAGGTGAGGATCCACTTAGGTCAGGTGAGGATCCACTAAGGTAAGGTGAGGATCCATTAAGGTAAGGCAGGATCCACTGAGGTAAGGTAGGATCCACTAAGGTAAGGCAGGATCCACTAAGGTGAGGCAGGATCCACGAAGGTAAGGTAAGATGCACTAAGGTAAGAGAGGATCCACTAAGGTAAGGTAGGACCCACTAAGGTAAGGTGAGGATCCACTAAGGTAAGGCAGGATCCACTAAGGTAAGGTAGGACCCACTAAAGTAAAGTAGGATTCACTAAGGTAAGGTAGGATCCACCACGATAAAGTGAGGCTTTCTTAAGGCAAGGATTCACCAAGGTAAGTTAAGAACCTATTTACAGTATACCATACATGGACCTTTTAAGGTAAGGCAAGGAACCATTAAGGTAAACCACAGGTCTACCCGCTAAGGTAAGGTGAAGAATGCAACAAGGTCATCACATTAAGGTAAACCACGGCTTGACGAAGGTAACACGAGCAACCTACCAAGGAAAGTCACACACATGCTAAGGTAAGCCTTCCCTACCCCTTAGGCAAGCTCCCTACGGCTGTAAGGTAAGGTGAAGCCTTACCTTCTCCCGTTATGAAGAGAAGCAAAGAGAAACATCATCAACACATAAACAAGAATGATAACAACAAATACAACAAATACACACTCATGGACAACACACGTCCACAGAGACACACGATCAGCAGAACAAACGCAATGTCCAGATACATACAATGTCCAGATACATACAATGTCCAGATACATACAATGTCCAGATACATACAATGTCCAGATACATACAATGCACATGGACGTACAACCACAAACATAATATACAAACACAGACCAAGTATCACAACGGGGGAAAGATATAATGTTATTTACTGTAATGTAATGTGATGTAATGTACTGTAATGTAATGTGATGTAATGTACTGTAATGTGATGTAATGTACTGTAATGTAATGTGATGTAATGTACTGTAATGTAATGTAATGTGACACTTGTTTCCCTTCGTTCAGTTCCAAAATACCACTGTTCAACCCTGCAATACCACAAACTATGTTGGGCTTGACCGTAATGTCCACTCTGCCACACACACACACACACCACATCATCATCATGACGAGGTTCAGAAGCCGGGTGAGTTGCAGTGGTGGCGGTGATATAATCCTCCTTGTGAGCAGGTGTCACGTCCTCACATGGGGTGTTCAGTGCCACATCTCTCACCCTCCAGCCCCGTCCACCACGATGTTGCTTCCCTCTCCTTGCGCCACGGGTATCATTACGGCCACTGGTGCCTGGCACGGGTCCCGAGCCACACCAGGCTCGGACCCGTGCCACAGCGCCTGGCTGCTCCTTCCCACAGTGTCTGTGTTGGTGACCGACCAAATGAGAACTGACCATCACTCCTCCTCCCTCGTGCAGCCAGGGTGTGTCGTACTCATCCTTCTTCACCCCGCCTCTCCCTCCTTCCTATAACCTCTCCGTCTTCAGGAATGAGGGAGCACACACACACACACACACACACACACACACACACACACACACACACACACACACACACACACACACACCCTGGACGCTCTCATGATCTACTTCCTCCTGTTCATCAAACACTGTATCGTCTGGTCATCCATGATGTGGCGCTACAACTTGGGCATTCTTTTGCCTGTGTCATGTAGGTCATATACAATAAAAAAATATGAACAGAGAAACATAAGAGGTAAACAAATGCAACTATTACTGATAAATAGAAGCTATTACTTAATACGCCAAGAAATGCATTTGTTTAACAGGTAAACAAATGCAACTGTTAGTGATAAACAGAAGCTATTGTTTAATAGACCAAGAAATGCATTTGTTTAACAGGTAAACAAATGTAGCTATTACTGATAAATAGAAGCTATTGTTTAACAGATCAAGAAATGCATTTGTTTCTTAGATAAACAAATACAACTATTAATAATAAACAGAAGCTATTATTCAAGAGACTACTTAACAGAAACAGGGTTCATAACATCGGACCCAAACACAAAAAAAAATGAACAAAAACAACTATGATGATACAACCACTACACCCGGATACCATCATAACGGTCAACGGGGCAGAACAACAGACCAACAGGGAAATCAGAGTCGCCCTCCTCACCACAAATGTCAGCAGTAATGACTCATGATTGTGCATCAGACCTTCAACGTCCCGGGTCCTGATCTGTCGGGCTGGGCTCATCATAACTCACTGGCGGACATGTGTATGCCCACCACCACAATGCCTTGTCCTGTCTACTGTACACACGAGGCAACTGCCCGCGGTCAAGAAACGCTCCTCGTCCTCCTCCTCCTCCTCCTGCTAGCACTACACGTACACAGCCACCCACACACCCGCTCCATCGGTGCCATACGGACCCACACCCTCCGCTTGCTCGACACCTCCGCAACCTCACGTCTGCCACGGTTAAGAGCCCACACGCGATGACCTGTGTACACACACTCCACCTCTCGTGCGTGTGTGTGTGGCCACACCCCATCCTGGTGGCGGGGGAAGGGCAGCCACACCGCCGCCGCCCACAGCCGGGCAGGCAGGCAGGCAGGTACACAGGAAATAATGTCCCTCTGAGCAGCGGGTGTTACCGGATCACTCGTCCCACATAGGAGGTGATGAGGAAGTTATAGACACACTACCAGACAAAGGTTATACTTCCTCCCATCTCGCGCGGTGAGGTCAATCCCTGCACCAGCCAGCTTCACAATCACAACCCCCAAATCTCCTCATAACTACAGTATTCTGACAACCTCTACCTCCTCACAACCACGGTATTCTAACCTCTACCCCCTCACAACCACGGTATTCTGACAACCTCTACCTCCTCACAACCACGGTATTCTGACAACCCCTACCTCCTCACAACCACGGTATTCTGACAACCTCTACCACCTTACAACCACGGTATTCTGACAACCTCTACCACCTCACAACCACGGTATTCTGACAACCCCTACCACCTCACAACCACAGTATTCTGACAACCCCTACCACCTCACAACCACGGTATTCTGACAACCTCTACCTCCTCACAACAACAGTATTCTGACAACCCCTACCTCCTCACAACCACGGTATTCTGACAACCCCTACCACCTCACAACCACGGTATTCTGACAACCTCTACCTCCTCACAACCACAGTATTCTGACAACCTCTACCTCCTCACAACCACGGTATTCTGACAACCCCTACCTCCTCACAACCACGGTATTCTGACAACCCCTACCTCCTCACAACCACGGTATTCTGACAACCTCTACCACCTCACAACCACGGTATTCTGACAACCCCTACCACCTCACAACCACGGTATTCTGACAACCTCTACCTCCTCACAACCACAGTATTCTGACAACCTCTACCTCCTCACAACCACGGTATTCTGACAACCCCTACCTCCTCACAACCACGGTATTCTGACAACCCCTACCTCCTCACAACCACAGTATTCTGACAACCCCTACCACCTTACAACCACGGTATTCTGACAACCCCTACCTCCTCACAACCACAGTATTCTGACAACCCCTACCTCCTCACAACCACAGTATTCTGACAACCCCTACCACCTTACAACCACGGTATTCTGACAACCCCTACCTCCTCACAACCACAGTATTCTGACAACCCCTACCTCCTCACAACCACGGTATTCTGACAACCCCTACCACCTTACAACCACAGTATTCTGACAACCCCTACCTCCTCACAACCACAGTATTCTGACAACCCCTACCTCCTCACAACCACAGTATTCTGACAACCCCTACCACCTTACAACCACGGTATTCTGACAACCCCTACCTCCTCACAACCACAGTATTCTGACAACCCCTACCTCCTCACAACCACAGTATTCTGACAACCCCTACCACCTTACAACCACGGTATTCTGACAACCCCTACCTCCTCACAACCACAGTATTCTGACAACCCCTACCTCCTCACAACCACAGTATTCTGACAACCCCTACCTCCTCACAACCACGGTATTCTGACAACCCCTACCTCCTCACAACCACAGTATTCTGACAACCCCTACCTCCTCACAACCACGGTATTCTGACACCTCTACCACCTCACAACCACGGTATTCTGACAACCTCTACCTCCTCACAACCACGGTATTCTGACAACCCCTACCTCCTCACAACCACAGTATTCTGACAACCCCTACCTCCTCACAACCACGGTATTCTGACAACCTCTACCTCCTCACAACCACGGTATTCTGGCAACCCCTACCTCCCTATCCATTTAATACTCTATCTGGTCCCTCATACTTATAAGAAACCTCATGTTTCCTTACCTCATTCTTCACCTTACACCGCGACAATATATATATATATATATGTATATATATATATATATATATATATATATATATATATATATATATATATATATATATATATATATATATATATATATATATATATTTTCCCAGTTTCTTCCAACTTAGGTTCAGTGAAAGATTCCTTTATATCAACTCATTAAGCACGACAGTACATACGGCCCTGGTGCACAGCGGTACATATGGCCTTTGCGCACGACGGTACATACGGCTCTTGTGCACGACGGTACATATGGACCTTGTGCACGACGGTATATACGGCTCTTGTGCACGACGGTACATACGGTCCTTGTGCACGACGGTACATACGGCTCTTGTGCACGAAGGTACATACGGCTCTTGTGCACGACGGTACATACGGTCCTTGTGCACGACGGTACATATGGACCTTGTGCACGACGGTACATACGGCTCTTGTGCACGACGGTACATACGGCTCTTGTGCACGACGGTACATACGGTCCTTGTGCACGACGGTACATATGGCCCTTGTGCACGACGGTACATATGGACCTTGTGCACGACGGTACATATGGCCCTTGTGCACGACGGTACATATGGCCCTTGTGCACGACGGTACATACGGCCCTTGTGGACGACGGTACTTATGGCCCTTGTGCACGACGGTACATACGACCCTTGTGGACGACGGTACATACGGCTCTTGTGCACGACGGTACATACGGCTCTTGTGCACGACGGTACATACGGTCCTTGTGCACGACGGTACATACGGTCCTTGTGCACGTCGGTACATACGGCCCTTTTGTGCACGACGATACATACGGTCCTTGTGCACGACGATACATACGGTCCTTGTGCACGACGGTACATACGGCCCTTTTGTGCACGACGATACATACGGTCCTTGTGCACGACGGTACATACGGTCCTTGTACACGACGGTACATACGGCCCTTTTGTGCACGACGATACATACGGTCCTTGTGCACGTCGTGCACGACGGTACATACGGCCCTTTTGTGCACGACGGTACGGGTCTTAAGAACAACGGTACATCCTTTAAAAGGGAAGGTATGTACCATTAAGAAGTCAGTGCGACCCTTAAACATCACGGTACAACCCTTGAGCATAACGGTACGGCCCTTGAGCACGACGGCGCGACCCTTGGGGTATGATGGCTTGAACCTTTGACCTGACCCTTTGGGATCAGGTCAGAGGCCAGGTCATGCCCCCACACCCTCACTCACCCAAACATCGCTCCGTACTGTGGTTCAGAACAAGCCATCATCTACCACACCTTCGTCTACCTTCACCATGTTCTACCTCAGATGACTCATCCATCCACCACTCCCAGCCTCTCCTCACCAGCCCTCCTTCGGGGCCATGTACACGACGGTCGCTTGAGGCAACACGACTCCCGCACAGAATGGCCCATGTACGACACAGAGGAAAAAAATAAATACATCTGCTCGGTAGTAGCGGAATTATGTGGATGATCTTCCGGCGTCGAGCGCCACCGGTCGAGTGGCGTCGAGGGAATCCCGAGAGCCGCTCGACCGTCGTCATGCGCCTGGGAACCCAACCCACGACCTCGACAACTGCTCCAAGACCTGACGCTTTCACCACACCTTTCGGTAACATCTACCCTCATAAACCTAACCTTGCCTGCCTTCTGTGGGAAAAACCAACCATTTTCTTCTGTCCCTGATCTGTTTTTTTTTCTTTTTCTTTTCTTTCTCCGAAATTCAACTGTCCACTGCGTCCCAGGACGTGAAACTCTTCCCTGGCGCCGACTCCGCTCCCACCTGGGCAGGGAAACACAGCCACGCTCTCTGGGTCTTGATCACATCGAACACAACTTCTTCATCAACTGGAGACGTGCGGAGGCGACTCCTACTGACACATCTTTTCCGTCATTATCGACACAAATCGTTAAAACTTTCTGTCGTTCAACCTTTCTTCCTCACTCTCCTGGACGGATCAATCTATCGTTAACCCTGCAACAGCTGAAGACGCTCTTCTTGGTACCTTATCTTCCTCGTTAACCCTCCAACTGCTGAAGTCGCTCTTCTTGGTATCTTATTTTCCTCTCACTCAACTTTGGATGATTCCTTCTCTGATCCAGCCTCGCCATCTCCCGACGCTGGATCTCTGCCTCCTCCTGACGTGCGGTGTTCCCAGTACTCTCCCAGCTCCAGGTGGACGCGGCCTACGGCGCAGGTGTCATACTTCCTCGAGTTCTGCTGGAGTGTTCCTCTGAGGCAGCACCAGTCCTTATTCCCCAGTTTTCTCCCCTGTCTAAGAACCTCG
>NC_092234.1:15586097-15588597 GCF_036320965.1 Panulirus ornatus
CATAATGAAGGAAAATCATTGATTTTCATTTCTTTTTTTTTTTTTTTTTACATAATAAATGTTTTCCTATTCATTGCTGTGTGTGTATTGGTAAGTCATTATGCAAATGGTCACGTCCATCAGCAACACCATCAGCTCCAGCCTCCAATCACTGGTAATGGCTGTTATAACACTTAGTGAGTAACTAACTATTTCAATGACGTGAGTTTACCCCACACCAGTTGTCAACATGACACTACATCACAACACCAGACATACAACCTTGTCATTTTCGTCAGCCGTCTACCAGGGTGGTGAGCACAACAGTTGTAAATGCTTCGGTATGATGTAAAGACGAAGTGACACCTCGCTGGACGTGCTTTCATGAGACTAATGGGTTAGTCAGGACGAACGCAATGGCCAGTTATAACAACCCGACCTTCACCCTCAGGCAATACGGAATCACCCTCACGCTAATGGTGAGTCGCCTCCCCTTGTGTGTGTGTGTGTGTGTGTGTGTGTGCCGGCCAGCAGCACATCAAACATCGACCTATTAACATGATGACTTCCTCCTCTCCTTCACCAACAACCACACTACAAGTAACATCGAGGTAGTGTCAGAATGATGGTGTGCATCCATACGTGGCATTACGTTCACAGTGGAAGTGTGTGGAGTTGTTAGTGAATGTGTGTGTTTCCATATCAGAACATCTGCTTAAACATGTAGAATTTTAATCTCGACTGGGTTATAATGTCTTATACTTGTGTAACGTTTTTATATATTTGGGATAAAAGAGGATTGTTAACTATATATATATCTATATATATATATATATATATATATATATATATATATATATATATATATATATAGAGAGAGAGAGAGAGAGAGAGAGAGAGAGAGAGAGAGAGAGAGAGAGAGAGAGAGATCCTTACCACACACCACCACCAGTCTATATCGTGATCCTTACGACAAAGTCCAGCTGGAGAGAGAGAGAGGCCTCAGCTGGCAAGACCTCCTCCCCTTACGTCACACCCACCCACACCACTCACCCACCCACACCACCCACCCACCCACACCACACCACACCACACCACACTACACCACCCACCCACCCACACCACCCACACCACCCACCCACACCACACCACACCACCCACACCACACCACCCACACCACCCACACCACACCACCCACCCACACCACACCACACCACCCACCCACCCACACCACACCACATCACACCACACCACCCACCCACCCACACCACCCACCCACCCACACCACACCACACCACACCACCCACCCACACCACACCACACCACACCACCCACACCACACCACCCACCCACACCACACCACACCACCCACCCACACCACACCACACCACCCACACCCACACCACACCACCCACACCACACCACCCACCCACACCACACCACCCACACCACACCACACCACACCACCCACACCACACCACCCACCCACACCCACCCACACCACCCACCCACACCACACCACCCACCCACACCACACCACACCACACCACCCACACCACACCACCCACCCACACCCACCCACACCACCCACCCACCCACACCACACCACCCATCCACACCACACCACCCACCCACACCACACCACATCACCCACCCACACCACACCACACCACCCACACCACACCACCACCCACCCACACCCCGAGCAAAAACTAGTCCCGTAGCTTTCACTGAGGACCACAGTGGCTGCCACACACCAGCCACCTGGACACTGCTCCTGCAGCAGGCAGAGCCACTATACCAACCACGGGGCATTTCTGTGGCGGTCAAAGAGTTATTTGGGGCGCGATGCGCGTCCGTCGCTTCCGTCAGGATTTATATATGTATTGACCTGATGATCACGACGGCACGCGACTCAACCACCATGGTATCATCCACCAGCACGACGGTACGATCAGCAAGATGGTACGATCCTTGAGCACGACGGTACGATGCTTGAGCACGACGGTACGATCCTTGAACACGACGGTACGATCCTTGAGCACGACGGTACGATCCTTGAGCACGACGCTACGATCCTTGAGCACGACGGTAAAATCCTTGAGCATGACGGTACGATCCTTGAACACGACGGTACGATCCTTGAGCACGACGGTACGATCCTTGAGCACGACGGTACGATCCTTGACCACGACAGTACGATCCTTGAGCACGACGGTACGATCCTTGAGCACGACGGTACGATCCTTGAGCACGACGGTACGAGGCTTGAGCACGACGGTACGGTGCTTGAGCACGACGGTACGATCCTTGAGCACGACGGTACGATCCTTGAGCACGACGGTACGATCCTTGAGCACGACGGTACGATCCTTGACCACGACGGTACGATCCTTGAGCACGACGGTACGATCCTTGACCACGACGGTACGATCCTTGACCACGACGGTACGATGCTTGACCACGACGGTACGATCCTTGAACACGACGGTACGATCCTTGAGCACAACGGTACGATCCT